>NC_004327.3:152500-180000 GCF_000002765.6 Plasmodium falciparum 3D7 | reverse complement strand
AAAAAAATTAAAAGAACTGAAATTTTATATATATATATATATGTATGAACATTTTATTTATTATTATTATTTAATTTTTTTTTTTTGATATTATGTGTTTGTTATAATTTCTTGAAATTATTATATATAGCTTATTTTAAAAATGTGTGAAACAGAAGCAAAGAACACTCATTATGATATATATAAAAAAATAAGTTATATGGAAAATGTTTTATTATTAAGAATATATAACCATTAATAAAATTATTGCAATTTTTATATGTTCATATATGTATTTATGTATGTATTACTTTTTATATGTTAGGATATTAAATTTCTATTACTAAAAAAGAAAAAGAAAAAATTAAACGTTTCCACATATGTATATTTTTTGAATGCTCATAATTATTTATCTGTAAAAATTAAAAAGTATAATTTGTGAATTCAAAATAATAAATATATATTAATATATTATAAGTATATGCTAAAAAATTCCCTATGGACAGACCATAAATAAATAAATATACACATATATATATATATATATATATATATATAATATATATATAAGTTCGCATGTCTTTTTTTATAATATTGACATACGTATATTTATATTTATATTTATATGTATTTTTTTTTTTTTTTTTTTTTTTCATTGTGCACATTGCTTGCATGGAAATACGGAACGAAAAAAAAAAATAAAAAAAGGAATATTGACCTTTGGAAATATGTGTAAATTTCCTGTGTGCAAAAAGAATAAAAAAATAAATATACACACATATATATATATATATATATGTAATCATACACGTTAATTTATTTTTATTTACGTATTTATTTTTTCTTTCATACGAGTTTGCTTTTTTCCTTTTGATTATACTAATTTTTCTTAAAAATAAAGACAATATTAAATAAATAGGTTTGTATTTCAAATTATCATATCATTGGTATATGTAAATAAAGCATATTATTATATGTGTATAAATATGTGATAATATGTATATATATATAAATATGTATATATTTTTAATATTTTGCATGCAGTATTTTATAAAATATATAAATACACATATATATTTTTATATCTTTTTATATCTTATTATTTTTTATTGGTAATTTTTTTTTAATATGTAAATTTTGATTATATCGTGGATATTTCTTTGTTTAATTATTTGTTTATTTCATTTTATTTTTAACCTGTTTATTTTTTTGTTTTTTTTTTTAACACATATTTTTAATTTGTTTTATTATTATTATTATTTTTTTAAATATCCTAAAAAAAAATTTATTTGTTATACATTAGTATTCTAGAATTTTCTTTAAAAATTTTTTTTTGTTTCTAATTTGATTTTTAAGAAACAATTGAAAAATAAAAGAAGGAAAAAAAAAAAAAGAAATAAAAAAAAAGGAAAAAAAAATTTTATATCATATATATATATATATATATATATTTGTTTTTTTAATTTGTTTGTTTACTTATTCTTGTTTATTTGTAATTTAATTTATTATTTTATTTTATTATTATTTTTTTTTTTTATTTTATTTATTTTTTTTTTTTTTGGTTATTTGCAAATATATTTTAATTATTTTATTTTTTTTTTTTTTTAAATATTCTTATAATCATTGAATAATTTGTCTAACCATTTGTATATGTTGAAAAAAGAAGTTTTTGTCTTTCTGCATATATATATATATATGTATTTTTTTTTTTTTTTTTTTGATTCTTATTTGTTAATTTGTTTGTTATTTTATTTGTTTGATTATAGTTTGTTATTTTATTTGTTTATTTATATTTTTGTTAATTTATTATTTTTATCTTTTTTTTTTTTAAAATATAATTATCCAGATTATGTGAATTATAAGGAATACATATATAATTCATACAAATATATATATATATATATATATATATATATATTTTTTTTTTTTTTTCCGTTGATTCGTGCAGTTTAGTTTTCTTTTAGTTTTGTATTTTTTTTTTGTTCTATGTTATATATGTATAAGAGTGCATATGCATATATGTATATTTATAACGCTTCTATGTATATATTTAAATTTTTGTAGGTGTTTGTTAAAAAAATATTTTTCTGCATTTTTTTTTTTTTTTTGTTTTTTTGAGAGTGCAATATATATAAAAAGGGATTCTAAGAATGTAACTTATATAAGGTTCCTTTTGTTAAAAAAAACTTGTGCTTTTTTTTTTTTTTTTTTTTTTGTCTTGAGTTTGTTTATCTCTTATTTGTTTTTTTGTTTTATTTTTTGTTATTTGTTATTTGTTTTTTAGTATTTCTTTATTTTTTTTTGTAATATAATTTTATTTTCAATTATATTTTAATTATCTATATTTTTTATGTTTCCTATTTTATGTTTGAGCCTAAGGTGCATATAAAAATATATGTGTATAATAAATTTGCATACGTCTTAATTTTATAACTTTTGTATTTATTAATAGACAATATAAATATAAATATATATATATATATATATATATATATATATATATATATATTTATTTATTTATTTATTTATATTGTATGTGCATACATGTGCTTGACTGTTTTCTCTATTAATAAGATACCATAAGATATATGTAGTACATATTATATATATATATATATATATATATGTTTTATTATATCTGTGTATATATTATGTTTAAGGGGTAAATATAAATGAACCAGTAATTTAAAAATTTTCATTTAATTTAATTTAATTTTATTTTATTTTATTTTTTTTTTTTTTTTTGTTTTTTTTTTCATTGTAATAATATTTATAAAAACAATGGAAGATAATTTAGTTAAAGAATCAAACGAAATAATTGGTTCTTGTACGGTTGATGGTGTACATAGTAGTATTATGCAGAAGAATATGTGTTCTTCTGATATAATATTAGATGATACGAATAGTAAATCATTATGCGATAGTAATAAGTTAAAGAAAGATAATGAAAAAGGAATTGATGAGAATATAAAAGAAACTAGTACCTGTACATATACGGTTGATGAGAATGTAATGAAAAGTAATGAAGAAAAGAATGACGAGGATGACGATGGTAGCAATAATGTGGATGTAGTGGGTGATAACATTGGTAATTTACCAAACGAAAATATGGACAATAGAAACAACAATGATAATAATAATATTAATAATAATATACAATATGATAATGTCAACAATAATAATAATATTAATAATAATGATAGTGGGGGGTATAGCCATAGTAACGACATTTTGAACAGCAATATTAATCAGATAGTACCATTTGTTAATAATGCAAATAATGAAGAGCAAAACAAAATGAGAGAACACATAGGTAGCCAAGAACCAGTCATATTAATAGACAAAATAGAAAGATGTCTAGTTGTTGAATGGTATGAAAATAATATTCGTAGAGAGCAAAGAATATCATATAAAAAATATGGTAATGATAAAGCAAAATTAAGAGCTAAAGAATTAATTGAGAAATTAAAATCTGGAATAACCTTTGAACAATTATATCCTGATAAAGGACCTCCTATAGTACGAGTATTTGAAAATGTAGGTGTTTATAATGTATCATTAATTAGAGATAGAATTGAAAGAGAATGGAGAGTAGAGTGGTTAGAGAATGGCGTCCCTATGAAAGCTAGATGGTCATGTAAAAAAGTAGGTAATGATGAAGCACAAAAAAGAGCTGATACATTTGCTCAAAGTATGATAAAAGGTATATTTAATCCTATATTGTTACATAAAGCAACAGGTACAAGATTTTCTAGATCTGATAAATCTGTTGTGAAGATTAATGTTTATATGAATAAAAATATAAAATGTTTAACTAATGGTATAGAAGATGATCTTAACACAGATCATCATCATCATCATCATAATAATAATAATAATAATTGTGTGAAAACATTTTCAATTAAAGGAGAAGTACCAAGTAGCACTTTGAATCATAAAGTTACAAGAAGTTATAGAAGAAGAAAAAAAAAAAATGATATAAATAATACCATGGAAATACAAGATGGAAATGTAAGAAGCATGACATATTTGGTAAATAATAATAGCTCGTATTTAAATCATAGTAATAATATGAACCCTAATTTGTGTAATATGAATCTTATGGATTATCAAATGAATGAAATGTATCAGGGAAATAATATGTCTAATATGATGTTGTTAGATAATAATATGAAGAACATGATACATCATAACAATGTGAATAATGACCTTTTGTTAAATTCGGATTTATATAATGATAAAAAGAGAACTAGAAGTAGTCGAACGACGAGAAAGAGAAATATATGTAAAACTGAAAAATCTATGATAACAAAGAATGGTAATAAATATATGATAAATAATGATAAAAATATACAAATGAATAAAAATGATATATTAGTAAATACTTATTTAGTAAAAAATGAATTATGTAATAACTATCAAAATGAACCCAATAATAATAATAATAATAATAATAATAATATTATGATGATGATGAATAATAATAAAAAAAAGGTAAAGACACAATTAAATAATAATATAAAAAATAGTTATTATATACCAAGTGAACAATATGAAATGTTTTGTTCAGCTAATAATATTGTTAGTGGTAATAGAAATAAAAGAGCAAATAAAAGTGCATACAAAATAACAAAAAATAATAAGAATAATGATTTTGTTAATTATAATAATATATCGAATACTATTCCAGACAATGTAACTGATGAAGTCCAAAATTATCAGTATATGTTAAATGATAATATGAATGGAGAATATTTAAATCTAAATGAATATCCTATGAGAAATACAGAAGATGGTGTTGATAATTATTATCAAAATAAAAATTATTATTATCTTTATAATAATAACAATGGAATGTTAGTGAAAACATATGTAGTTGATCAAGAAGGAAATCATAATCTTGTTAAAAATAATAATTTTGTTAAAATAGAAAATACGGATTATCTTTATGGTGGTACATCTACAAATAAATGTCAACCAATTGCGGATAAAAGAATTAATAATAATTATGATTCATCTTCAAATAAATATAAACAAAACATGTTAGAATATAATAATAATTATAATTTAAATGTAGATAAAAAAGGTATGAATTTTACAGGATCTGTATCTAGTTTGGACGCAAAGAAAAAGAAAAGAAAAAATTCCAGATCTTCGAAAAATCGTAACACGTTAGAAACTCCATATGATAATTATACTATAAACTATAATGTTACGTGTACAAAAGATAAAAGAGGTAAAAATAAAAAAGACACCTGCGAAAATATTAATGATAATATATACGAAAATAGAAATAATGATGAGAATTTAGTCGGTGCGAAGAGAAGAACAAAAAGGGTCATAGCAACAAGAAAAAAAAAAAATGCAAGAGGAAAATATAAAAATAATGATAACGAAGATAATAATGATATAGATGGAAATGAGAAAAATATTGGAAATGAAAAGGATAAAGAAAATTATGAAGAAAAAATTGAACAAGGATATATTAAAGAGGAATATATAGTACATGGTTGTGAAGAAGAAGTAAAAGGTTTGGAAGAAAATAAGGGTAGAAAAAGAAGAAGAATAAAATCATCAAAATTTTATGATAATGATGAATATATATATTCATTGGATAAAACATATAATAAAAAAAAAGCATCACAATATAATAATAATAATAATGATAATAATAATGATAATAATGACAATAATAATAATAACAATAATGATAATAATAATTATGGTAATACTATGGTACAGAATGAATTTAATAGATATTTTATGAATAACAACAATTATATGGTAATGAATAATATGCATACAAACAATATGCTAAACAATGAGGGTCATTATTTAAATAATAACATATACTGTAAGAATGAAATGCAAAACGTTTCATTTAATAATATTAGTAGAGAAAATATGAATATGATGAATATACCAAATATGGTAAACATGAACAATTTAACAAATATAAATTCTGCGTATAATGTAAAAACCATAGAAAATTATAATAATGGTGATAAAATGAATAACCCTAGTTTTGTAAATAATTGTATAGAATTTGTTGAGAATCCAAGAGGTTACAGAGTTCCATATGAATATCAATCACAAAGATTTTATGAATATTTCGAGGTACCATTAAATTCACGTAAGGAATTTGAAATGCAGCAAAAATATTTCGCAAACTTATTTTCATTACATATATTGGCAGTTGGATGGAATGTAAATAAAGGGGATGGTATGGAGAATAATAATATCCCCCAATTGACTGATCAAAATATGATACCAAATGGTAATAATAATAATAATAATAATACTTACGAACTTGTACCATATAATGAGAAAGAGAATATTATGAATAATAAAGAATTGTTATCATCAAAGGAACAAATTAATGGACCATATATTCCTTATAATTATAAACCTATATATCATGTTGAACCATTTAGTTCTGATGTAAATAATAATATGAATAGTAATTGTAATTATTATATTGACTTAGAAAATATGAATAGTACTAAGATTGATGGTAAGGAATATACATATAATGAAGTTCAGACAATGAATAATTATAGAGCAATAAATAAAAAAGAAAGTCTTGAAAATGTAGCAAACTATGAAAATATGATGAATTATGATAATATTTCAAATTATAATAATCCAGATGATGTAATAAACCAAAGAAGCAACGTTGCTAATATTAGTGATCATAATAATAATTTGAATAATATATCTGCCGTGAATGATGTACATAATATAATAGATAAAAATAATATGAACCATATACCATATTATAACGATATGAATAATAACATAACAAATTATGCTAACATGACTGGAATACAAAATTTAAATAATATGAATCCAATAATGATCGATCCAAATAATAATGCTGATTCTGTGGAAGAGTTTTATGATGCAATCGATGGATGTAATGTGGTTGATACCAATTATATGGTAGGTACAAATAATATGATTGATCAAATTCATTTTAATGATGTAACTAGTAATGTAGGAAATATGAATAATAATCTAACCAATTTTAGTAATCCCTATAATAGCGTAAAAGTAATAAACGACTTGAACAATACAGGTGAAATGAATAATAATATGATTCATTTAAATAATAAAAATGAAATGACTGGTTTAGGTAATATGAATGATAATGTACATATTAATAATGCATCTGTTATAAAGGAAAATGGCAATTCCAATAGTTCAAAGGAAATGAATCATATGAATATGGAGAAATTGTATGTATCCCAAATGAATTATTCCACAAATGATTTAATACACATGAACAATAATAATAACAAGAACAATAATAACAATAAGAATAATAATAATAATAACAATAATAATAATAATAGCAATGTGAATGTGGTAGGTATCGAAAACAGTGTTAATAGCACAGTATATGATAATATGAATAATTATATACCTATGAATACCATTAATGTGAATTATATGAATGATAGTAGAAGTGATTTAATGAATGGAAAGAATAATATAAATGTGGAATATAAAAATGTAAGAGGTTATGATGAAACATTATCTAATAGGTCGGATATGATATCTTATAACATGTCTGGGTTAGATCATTTTAATGATAATAGATATAGAAATGATATGGATCCACTGGGTAAGACAAACATTTTGAATAATCATAACAATATTGGAAGTGTAAACATATATAATAATCAAACGGATTTAATAAATAACTATTTTAATAATAATAATAATAATAATAATAACAAATATGCAAATATAAATTCTAGTGATATGTACAAAGAACAATATTATAACACACATATGAATCATCTTATAAATGATAATAAGGAAATATCTAATAATTTTGATGATTCAAAAAAGAATGTTAAAGGAATAACAAATGGTGATAACAAAGATTTATTAAATGTTCATAATAATGCAAATATAAAAATTAATAATACATGTAACATTAATGATACCTCAAACATGTTGCAAGAAAATAATATTGCAACAAATAAGAAGGATCTACAGGTTATTAATAAAAATATGGTGTTAACATATACATGTAATAATGATGATATGATAAATAGTTTGAATGGTGTTAATGATTTATCAAATGATCCAAATGATGGCTCATTAAAAGAGAATAGAAAAAATGAGCCTTCATTTATTAATACTAATGTTAATGTTAATGTTAATAATACGAACAAAAATAAGGTAAACGGAGATAATGATATAGAGAGCAATACGCTTTTAGGTGAAGATAACAATAAAATAAATGAAAAAACAATACATAGTAATAGTATTTACAAGAATTGTAATGGAAGTTCCGACGACGCAAATGTTCCATATGAAAATTCGGATCATTTATATTTTATGGAAAAAGAAAAATATGCTAGTGATAATGTAGTAAATAGAAATGCTCATAATCAATTTAAAGATTCATATTATAATTTATTAAGTAATGAAGATGTAAATAATAATATAACTAATGAAAATAATAATAATAGTGATGATATGTCATGTAATCAATATATGAAAAAAAATAACAATACAAGTAATAAAATAATAAAAGAAATGAATAATTATGATTTTTATTCTAATAAAAAAATGATAGATAAATTGAGATCAACATCAAATTCTAGTACAATAAATACGGAATATTTACCTAGTAATTTGTTAAATTCAATAAGTATCAATAATGTGTCACAATCTAATCAGATAAATGAACATGTAGACAAATAAACAAGGATACATATTTATACGTATCTTTTATTTTTTTTATAAATATCTGTTTTTTTTTTTGTTTTTTTTTTTTTGATAATTTTATATAAAATAAATCCAAATTATATAAAATGTAAAATATAAAGGAATAAGTTGTATAGTTAACATAAAAAAAGTAACACATATATAGAATAATATATATTAATATATATATATATATTATATATATGTATATATGGAAGACTTATTCTTTTTGCATTATAATAAAATGTTATTTTTTTTAAATATGTTTTCTCAAATATATATATATATATATATATATTTTTATCATATATATACATACATATGTGTAATATTTCTTTATTTTATTTTTCTATTTTGTAAAATTGTATGTTGAACTTTTAAAATGATTAAAACTTTAAAATTATAAAAATATGATTATAACATAAAATATTTTATATATAATAAATAAAAGTAAAAAGAACTTCATTTTTATCTTTCTTTTTCCTAATAATATTATAATATAAATAAAAAAAAATATATATGTATTATATATATATGTTTGAGATAAATTTTTTTCCTTATATCAATATTTACCTCCTTCAGGATAATACAAAAATGTATTATATGATATATATTTAAAATGTATATGTATTGTTTTATTATTATATTTTAACATTATGTATAATGAAAAATATAAATTATAAGTATATTATTAAATGAAGTAGTTTTATTATATATAGAAAAAAGAAAAGAAAAAGAAACTCATATATGTTATAAAATATTAATGGGTTATTTATTAAAGAATAAATAAATGAAGTATGATAATCATAATATTATACATATATATATATATATATATATGTAATATATATGAAAGTCGTCTATCACATATCTGTAATTTTTTTTTTTTCTTATTTATAATATCAATATGGGATTAAAAAAAAAAAAAAAAAAACGTCCACATATAAATATATATATATATATATATATATATATACTTGTTGATTATCAAATTTTATGATTTAAAAATATAGAAAATAATGAGTGTGTTGATATTTTAAAAGAATTATGTATACACTTTCGTGATATATAAAAATATATATGTTATATATTAATTATATGGGAGAATAAACATAATATAGTTAAATTTTTTAAAATGAATAAAAAGAAAAATATATATATATATATTTATATTTATACATATTTATATTTGTATATATATTTTTTAATGTACTTATATTTTTATAATACATAAATATACATATGATATATATATATATATATATATATATATATATAATTATAGTTTAATGTGAAGGAAAAAAAAGATTTCTTTATTTATCTTATATATGTTATATATTATATATATATATATATATATATATATATATATTTATTTAATATATATATATATATTTATTTAATATATAGCCTTCTAAAACAGAACAAGAAGAGACGATGAAAAGTTTTTTGTTTAAAAATTTTAATAAATATGATCAAGAATATAAAAACAAATATAAATATCTTGATATAGGGAAAGACTGTTATAAAAATAAAAGCCTATTTTTACAATTACGTAATCATATTTCTATATACAAGAAATTAAAAGTAGAAATAGGTAATGTCCATAAAAATAAAGTATTTTACAATATATATCGTAATAACTTTTGTAGAAGTAAAAACATAATTAAAGCAGATTATATTTATAACAAAAAAAGAGTATTGTTCTCATCATATAAGAAATTATATAATAGAAATATAACAAAACTTATTAGGGTGTGTCAAAAAAGTGAGCACATTAAGAAAAAGAATATTTTGTTATTAGAAGGTAAATATAGAGAGAACAGGATATTTGATTTGATTGATTACGAATTAAAGGATAATAGAACAAACCAATGTAATTGTGCTATTAATAATAAAGATAAGTGTAAAGGTAAGTGTAAGTGTGTGAGTGAAAGTAAGCTTATGAATGAGAGTAAGATTAAGAATAATAATATTATTAATAATTACTATATAAATTCAGATAGCATTCCATATAATAAATGTGCTGGAGAAAACATCTGTAGTGTTAATATAAAGAAACACTATATTAATAATTATTATCACATATTTTATTACAATCCATATAAAATGAGAACAATACGATTTAGTAATTTTGCTCAAGCAGCTATTTCTTTAAAGAAAGATACATGTATAAAATTTTCAAAACTTAACTTAAGTGATTTGTTATTATTTATAAATAAGAATTTATTAGAAGACGATATTGACCTAAAGACTTGGAATAATTTATTTGTTCATATAGATAAGCTGATATCTAAAAAGACAAAGAATGAAGAACAAAAAGTAGAGATTTCTCTTTTTTTTGATGGGCTAACAAATTATGAATGCTATGTACTTATAGATAATCTTAAAGATATTGAAGAGTGTGTAAAAAATAATATTTGTGATAGTATATTTTTGGAATGTTTTGTTAATAGTTTGAAGAATAGGGATATAACCTTTTGGCATGAGAGGAAGAGACATGAACATTGTGGGAAAGAAGACGATGTAAAAATATTAGAAAAATGTAATAATAATAATAATAATAATGAGAAGAAGAAGAAGAAGAAGACGAATGGTGATGGTTATGATGATGATAGACATAGTATGATAAAAAAGGAGAATAAAGAAAATAAAAGAAACGAAAGTAAAATAAAATCATATATAAAGAAAAATATAAAGGGTTTTTTAAATATATCAACAAGTGAAAAAAGTAATAACATGGATAATAATAACATGCATAATAATAATGATGATAAAAGAAAGGGTGATTTAATTAAGAGAGATGTTAATGACAATATAAATAGAAATGAAAAAAATGATAAGATATATGATAGATTAAAAATATGTTCAAGAAATATTAAGGATGTAAAAATGATTAAGAAATGGTTTAATCTTCTTAGTTATTTTAATAACAAATCTGAATTTATAATAATAATAAAGGAATATTTAAATAAAATATTTCGACAAAATATTGATGAATTAATAGATATAAACTATTTTTCTAAAACTGTACATTATTTAACAAATCAAATTAATAGTAAAAGTATTCATGCTATAATATATACATATGAGAAGAAATTAGATTTAATGAAATCATATGATTTTAGTTATAGTTTAATAATATTATTAAGATTTTTAATATTAAATCATAATTTATTTAATAAAATCATTGATTATGCTATTGATGATCCTTTTAAAAAATTTGAGGAAGCAAAATATTTTATTCGATTTATTAAAAGTATAGATAGATATCCATTAATATATCCTAATGATATAATATATAATAGTACAGAATTATTTCAAAAGAATATGAATGATTTATATAATTTTACATTTACCATATTTATAAAAAAATTAAGTATGAAATTAAATGATTATAATATATCTAATTTATTATTTATATCTGAATGTTTAAGTGAAGTTATATTTATACCTAATACACAAAATAATATATTACATATATTTATTAATAAATTAAGATATCATATAAATAATTCAATAGATATATTATCAGTGGATAATTATATGTTAGTACGCCTTTTTAAAATATCATCTATTTTTTCATTTGTACCAGAAATGGAAGTATATATAAAAAGTATTAGAAATAAGAAAGAGCATGATTTTATGAAACCTAAAGAATTTATACACCATATGAATTGTAAGGGATATGTAAGGACTCCAAAGTTGGTAATGGATTATAGAAACTATCTAAGAAGTAATAGGAAGAGTGGTAGACATACTATAGCTGTTATGAATACTAATTATGTCAAGATGGAAAATATATATAATACTGCTAAAAATAAAAATGATATATATTTTATGCATGACATACAAAATGATGAATTCCTATATGATATAAAGGAACAAAAAGATAAAATTCGTGAGTATGATCATACAAATGAACAGTGTACATATATTAATAATGTTCATATTGATATGGATAACAACAACAACAACAACAACAACAATAATAATAATAATAATAATAATAATGTGAGTGTACAGAATGCTCATCTTAATGAAGAATATGTAATTTCAAAAAGTAAAGCTCAAACATATATCAATAATACAAAAAGTAAAATAAGTACACTTTTATGTGGTAAGGTAAATGATGTAGATAAAGAGGAACAGCTTGGTGAAACAAAAAATATCAATAATAATATATATTATAATAATAATAATAATAATAATTATGTAAATACATCTAATGAAAAAAATGATATTTATGATAATGAAAAAAATGATATTTATTATAATGAAAAAAAAGATATTTATGATAATGAAAAAAATGTTATTTATGATAATGAAAAAAATGATATTTATGATAATGACAAAAATGTTATTTATGATAATGAAAAAAATGATATTTATTTTAATGACAAAGAGAATATTATTGCCTCTTCAAAAATTAATAAAAATAAAAAAATTCTTAAACATACAAATGAACATACTGTTAAGGACCTAATCACATCGACTGAGCAACAGAAAAAGAAAAACTTATCTTTTAATTTAGAAAATGATAAAGTTATAAATTATTATTATTATGAAGGATCAGAACTATCTGAAGGAAGTCAAGGTAATAAATTTCGTATAGATTCCTGTCTTACACAATATGATTTGTTACAAGTAAAGGATGATAAAATTTTTGATTTAACAAATTATCTAATAAATTATAATATAAATCAAGACGTACATAAGAAATATAAAAAAAATAAATTCTTATTAAAAAATATTGTTTTATTATTATGTTCTCAAATAGATAAGAAATTAGAAGATATGATAAACGAAATGGAAAGTAAGAAAATAAATTTGTTCATTGAAAAAAATCAAAATAATAAAAAAAATATTCCAATGACTAAAGAACAATTAATTCAAGAAATAAAATATATTAACGAAATGAATAATGATAAAAAGAAAATAAATAATAATGAATATATTATTAATATGAATAAAGATAAAAATAATAACATATCAAATGATAATAATAAAAAAAAAAGAATGGAAGAATTATATAAAAATTATTTAATATTTTATGATATCAGTATTTTAAGTGACATAGTACAATTTAGTCATTTCTCGATTAATACAAATAAACATACGTACGAATTAATTAAATGTATAAAAAAAAGACTGGAAGAAATAATGAATTTTTATTATATAAAAAGTAATAAGCATGAGGATGATGACATATTAGATATTACAAAAAGAATAAATACTATAAATGATAATAAAAAGAAAAATGTTAATTCAAATGATCATTTACAAACTTATACAGATATAAAAGAAGTTATATATTATAAGGGTAAACATATAAATGATGAAACACAAAAAAATAAATATAATACATGTACTACATATAATATATCAAATATGTCTAATTATAACAAGACAAATACGGTTCTAATAAAATATAAAGATAATAAAAATAATAGAAATGAGGGTAATGTCGATGAAATAATGTTACAAAATATAACTACCTTCAAATTATATAATTTTTATTGTGCATGTCGAAATTTTAGTCCCTCATTTTTATTTGCGTTCTCAGATATTTTATTAAAACTTACACCTAAAATAAATGTTATAGATACTGAAAAACATGTTGATTTATTTAATAAAAAGTATATTCAAAAAATAGAACATGTAAAAACATTTGAAAGAATTCGTAATAAAAACATAACAATTCCTTTTATAGTTTCCTTATTACATTCTTTAAAAATTATGATATCATCAAATTTGTTTTTAACTAATAATTTATTAAATATGCATGTAAGTACTATGGTTCAGTATGCATATTATGTTTTATTTTATTACTATTACAACAAGTATATGAAAATATGTCCAGATGACAAAATGTATAATAAAGAATGTGACAAGGAAGTAAGGAATTATGAGAAATTATCATTACGTGATAATATTACAAATATGTTAAGGACAAAAAAAAAACACAAAGATGAAAATAATATGAACAATGTGGATAATAAGGTACATTCAAATGAGGATTCTTATAATACTACCAAGTATTTTGGTACGATGGATAAAATACAACTTGATAATAATGTAACAATGAAAGAGGAGGTTCTAGAAAATGTTAATGATATAGATAAAAATAATGAACACATGGAAAAGTTAAATGTGAGTGTGGACACGCTGAAGTATAGAAATGAATATATTATGTATGACAGTGATGATGACAATAATAATAATGATAATAATAATAATAATAATGATAATAATAATAATAATAATAATAGTAATAATTTTTCTAATTATCCTAATAATTGTGATAATATTTTAAAAGGTCCTAATGATGATGAAGGATCTGCTATTTCTAGTATAATAAAATTGAATAAAAAGAAAAACAAATCATTGATTATCTTTGAAGATTTAACACTAGACGACTTGTGCAATATATATTTATGCTTGTGTAGCTCTTTATATTTTTTAAATAGAGCAGAAGAAAAATCTAACGAAATAAAACATTTAATTTATCTAGAACATAAATTTTTAAAATTGATTACAAAAATAAAGTATATGAAATATTTGTCAGATAATTTTATTTTCTTTTTATTTAAGGCTCCTTCTACATCTAAATTAGAACAAAAATTAGATGCTATTATTCCTTCTATAAAAATAAAAAATAGAAAAAAAAAAAAAAGTATATCAGATATTTTTTCTTCAACTACCTATACACAACCTATGCATATAATGAGTTTACCTGCAGCAACAGCTTATTTTTTATGTAAAATAAAATTATCTATGTCATCAAGTGGTAGTAAAGAATTAAATATGTTAAGAATTGAGAATATAAAAAAATTATTTGATATATTAATTGATGATTATAAATTATTAACCAATTGTATTGAAGAGCTTTTTATAAATCCTATACAAAAGGAAAATAAAGACAAGACAAAATCAATAGACCAAAAAGAAGAAGATAATAATAAATCCTTGAATAATATTGGATCAGCTAAATATACTCGAAAAGTACGTAAATATCCATATTTACCATATCTTATATCTAATAAGGTTTTGGTAAATCATAATGTTTATTTTAAAGCTCTTATAAGTGACATGTTTTTTGGTGTACATGAAGTAACAACATTATATGGCTTGCAAAATACATTATTGAAAACAGTAAAACATTTAGAAAATGCACAAGTGAATTTGAATGTTAATTATAAAATAACACAAATTCAACCTATGCATAATGATGTCCTTAATTATTTATCAGAACTTTCTAGTGTAGTTAAGGATTGCTTATATACAATATTTTTGTCACAGCCGTATATTCATAAATCTCCAAAGAAATATACAACAAAAAGTTTAGTTAATTATTTTATTAATAAATGTAGATTTGTGAGGGATTATAACATTTTTGATGATTCAAATAATAAGTCGTTTACTGATGCGAAGAGTCACAAATATATGACCAGAGAATTTTATAATTGATGTATATAAAAGTGAGAAATGTTGCTTATGGTTATGTACAACAGGAGCAAGTGTGTAAAATAAAAGCAAATTTTATTCATTATTATAAATAAATAAATAAATAAATAAAAATATATATATATATATTAGTTGAAAGGTGTATCCTTATTGTATCTCCAATAAAATATACACCATCTCAATATATGAATAAACAAATAACATAAAAAAAATAGATACATATATAATATATATATATATATATATTATCCTCTTGACCTTTTTTTTCTTGTTTTATATTATACAATCTATTGGACATTTCTTATATAGAATGTTTTATATATATATATTTTTTTTTATTATTTTTTTTTTTTTTTTATTTTTTTTTTTGTGTATAAAAAATATAAAATGGAACACATATATTATAAATATTTTATATATGTTCGCGTTTTCTTTCTTTATATATTACTTTCTTTTTTTTTTTTATATTCATTTATTTTCTTCATTTTATATGTTTTTGTTTGTGATATTATTTAACGATTTTATTTTTTTTTGATTATAATCTATTTGTTTAATGTTTCTTTTTAACTATTGTTGTTTGAGGTAAAAAAGATTCTATAAAGAAAAACAAAAAGATAAAAAAAAAAAAAAAATATATAAAAAAAAGAATAAGCAAAACAATATTTCTGTAATTTTATTATTTATATAAATATATATAGAGTGATATATTATTTCATAATAATAATAATTGATAAATATAAAATATTTTACAATAATAATTCTATATTTATTTATATAATATATATATATATATATATATATATATATATTGAAAAATAATTTTGAGTTAGACAAATATAAATCAAGAAATATATATACATATAGTGTACTATGTAAATATAATATATATATATCTATATGTATATATGTATTTATTTATATATTCTTATTTTCATTTCATATTTTCCTTTCTTTTCAAACATAATTATTATTTCACTTTATATTAATATTATTTCCTGAGCATATATATATATATATATATATATTTATTTATTTATTTATTTATTTATTTATTTTATTTTTATTTTAATTCACTTTATGTTCTTTAAATAGTTTAAAATGATTAAGTAACATATGAAAAATGTTGATGTGTACTTATATAGTGTGTTAATATGGATAATTTAAAAAATGTAATAAATTTTGATAAAAAAAAAAAAAAAAAAAAAAAAAAAAAAAAAAAAATAGTATATGTGAATATAATATATACATAATATATATATATATATATATATATGTATATACCTTATATTTTGTTCTTGAATCTGCTTCTCTATTATTCTGTCTAGATTTATATTATTAAAAGCTATATGCTATATATATATATATATATATATATATATTAATTTATATATACATTTGTGTAGCCTTTTTACACAATATTGATACTTATTATAGATTGGAATAAGAGAAATGACTAAGGAAACTTTACAGTGTGATAAATACAATAAGGGAGGTCCAACATTAAATGGTAATAATAGTAGTAAGAATAAAATTGTTTCAAGTAAATATGTAGAAAATATAAATGAAAAGAATAATGACGATATTCAGAATGATGTTCAGAAATGCTTTGCTTCATTGAATAATACTATTGAAGATATGCATATTCAATTTAACAATATATTAAAAGATAATGAAGAGAAATATATATTAGCATTTAATACGTATATGTATGATGTTCAAAAAGAAATAGGTGTGTTAAAGAAGATCGTAAAAGAAGAAAAAATAAAAAAATTAAAAGACGAGAAAATGAAGAAATTACAAAAGGAATTGAAGTGGTATATAAACGAATGTTTAAGGTTAGATAAAATATCTGAATATTTAAAAAAAGAAGCTGATAAATGGAAAAGGAATAGTGAACTTATGAAAAGCCATATGTTATTTTTAGAAAGAAAATTATATAAAATATATGAAAAAATTATTTATAAAGAAAATATAAAAAAGGAGAATGATATTATAAAAGATGATAAAATTATAAAAATAAAAAAATCAGAAAGTGAAATTCATTTAAAAAAAAAAGAAATAAGTAATGAAAGAAATGATATAAAACAAATATTTTGTGATATAAAAAAAAATGATGATCAAAAAAATATAAACAAAGATGAAACATATAAACAAATCAATTTGAAAATAACAAATCTAGAAAAAAAATTAAAAAAACAAATCAATATAAATACTAGTTTACAACAAAAATTAGCAAATTGTTATATCGAAAAATCAAAATATGAAAAATTATTTATAGAATGTGTTCAACAAATTAAAAGAGATTTAACAAAACGAACATTAAGAAAAGATAAGGAACAATATATGGAACATAATTTTTCTTCTCTATTAAATAATTCAGAATTTACTAATTTTACAAATGATGAAAAAAAAAATATATTAATATCCTTCTTTTCTACAAATGATATCATATATTTTATGAACAAATATGTCTTTACTAAAGAAAAGCATCCTATTTATAATAATACTGAAAATAGCTACTCAAGAAGTACAATAAAGTATCAGAAAAGGTCGGATATTTCTCCCTTCATCTTGTAAATTATATGCTTCAAATGGATACAAAATAAACATAAACATGAACATAATTATAAATATATATGTATACTTATATGTGTATTTTATATGTATATTTTTTTTATTCCATGTTGATGCATTTACATATATATATATATATATATATATATATATATTATATTTATTTTTTTTTTTTTTTTTCCCCCACTAATTATACATATATGTATAATCCTGTTTATGATATATAAGTAAGAGAAAACAAAACTTTGGATACATGCAAAATTTTTAAATGATATATTTCATTAATGTTTGAAATATTAATAAACAGATTAAATCAAAAAATTCTGTGAAATTTTTTCTCTCGTATTAATTATACATATATATATATATATATATATAAAGTAAATATATAATAATTATAAAGTCTTATATAGTTTTATAAAAATATTCATCATGTATTTCTTTTAAATTAAAAAAAAAAAAAAAAAAAGACATATAACAATGAAAAATAAAATTATACATTAAAAAAAAATATATAGTATTTTTCATATTATTATTTTTATTTTATTTTTTTTTATTTTGTTTATTTTTTTTTTTTTTTTTGAAATGCCTTCAAGTGCATCCTTTAATTATAGTTTCCAATTTAAAAAAGAAATAATAATATAAAACAAACGAAATAGAAACCAATAAAAAAGAATGTTAACTACCTTAGTTACCAAAACGATGTTAGTAAAAAGGTATGAAGACCTTTCGTATGCTCATCGTTTTGATAATATTTTATATATTTTGTATGAAAAAGCATATGAAAGTTTTTTGTAAAAAATGTTTTTAATAAATAAATTAAAGGATATATTTTATTACAATGAAGAAAATAAAGATTTAGAAAAAGGGAAATTAAAAAAACAAGTTCATATAGGTGAGCTTAATGATGAAATATGGTTATACAAAGAAGAATACAAGAAAGAACATTTGAGTGAAGAATATATTACTGAAGAAGAGTATGAAGGAAAGGACTATGATGATGATGGAAATGAAAGAAAACCAAAGGATCATTTTTTAGAAGTACCTTTATTTGATGAAGATTATAATGGAAGGGACATAAATAAAAAATTGGTTATTATATAAAAATAAAATGATACAATAAATAAACAAAATTTTCATATTATATATTAAGTATATGTATAAAACATGTCCATTTATGTAATATGGTATATATATATATATATATATATATATAAACATATATACTTTTTTTTTTTTTTTGAAATGTATATAGAATTATTTGTCCAGTAAGATGACTAAACCAATTAAAATAAAAGAGGAGGAAGTTATGAGTGAGGAGAGCATAAGTACAACTGATGATGAAGAGGATATAGAAGAGCCATTTCTTGATTTATATGAGGAATTAAAAGTAAACAGATCAATATAATACATATATTTAATCAAATATGTTTTATTTAAGAAAATACATAAATATATATATATATATATATATATATCAAGCACAAGGTTATTATGTATATATTTTTTTATATATATATTTTTATATATATATATTTTTTTTTTTAGAGAGAGCAAAGTATGAAAGAATTCTATAACCCAATGCTAAAACCTAGATTGTGGCGTTTAGAATTTTTTATAAAATATATTCATAATTTAGAGAGTCAAAAACAGAAGAATTTTTACTTAGTATCTTTTGGAAACAAGTAGGTTCAAAAATGTTTTTATTACACCTATAAGATATATATATATATATATATATATATATATGTATGTATGTTATTTATTTATACATATTATTTTATAGAAAACTAAAACTTTATGGGTCTTTGAAGAACGAAGTTTTGTATACTCCTGGGTATACTTTCGAAGCAGGAGAAGTTAAATACTTGAGAGTTCCATGTAAAAAAGAATAAATCCAAATACATAATTTATATATATATATATATATATATATATATATATGATATAGATATACATATGCTTTCCATTTTAACAATTTTGTACAGTGCCAATATGGACAGAAAAAGAAATGAGTATATCATATAATGATTTAGAAAATTTTGAATTAGGAATAGAAATGTGGCAAATAAAAGGACTTGTATTTAATGAATTATATGCATGTGCCAAAAAGACGTTAAAGGATATAATCGAAGCTGAACCTGACATGAACATTATACTAAAAAGAAAAATAGAGAAAAAAAACATAATTTTTGAAACACAACGTTTGGGGGTAATATATACACATATATGTATTATATATAATTCTTGTAATTATTGTATATTTGTATTGTTATTATTTTATTATTTATTTATTTTATTATTTTTTTATGTAGGTATATATGCAACTATCAGAAATATTTGAATTTCATATGGCATTAGATAGTTGGTGGTTTATATCTACTGCTGAAATGCCAACTTATTTAAAAAAGCTTCCAAAATTTTTGAGATTTAAATTTCCTTTAAGTGAAAGAGATTGGATAATACATAGTTCTTATAATTCGTCAAATAATTTTTGGCTTTATCCAGGATATTTTTGTTTCATAGGAACATACCAACAATTGGCGAATGCTTTTTTTATACTTACGGTAATATATGATTCTATATATATTATTATGAACAAATAAATAAATAAATATATATATATATATATATATATATATATATGTAAATGTTTGGTATTTAAATTATATACATATGTATATATATATTTTTAGGTGCTTTGCTATAACTCAAATTATAGATATAAACCGCCCATTTTGTTGGGATCTTGTATCATATCTCTAAAATCTGTCACAGAATATCCCTTTTTTAAGTTAGATTAACATATAAATATATGTATATATGATTATGTTTATTTATAACATGTTTCTATTTATACTTTAAAATTACATTTTTATTTACATTATTTTTTCTTATCAGAGGAATTGTAAAGAAATTAACATTAGACAAAAGCCGATTTAAGCAAGGAGAGATAGTGGGCAATATAAAATGTTTTATTAATAGTTATGGGATGGAAGAAAATGATATAAACATACAGAGGCCTAGCCAACCATTAAGTGATGCAACTTTAGTTAATCAATTAATATTAAATGATCATTATTTAGTAATAAGGTTTGCACATATATAAATAATATATATATGTGTAATTTTTTTTTTTTTTTTTTTTTTTTTTTTGTTGGGGGGAAAGGTGCTTTATATATTTTTATATGTTGATCTTTCAATATTTACATTAGTTTCATTATTTTGTTTTCCTTTTAGAGTAATTAAATGTGAGAATTTAGCCATCAGCAGTGTAGATTTAAACAATGTTAATATAAATGTTTGGGTCAAGTGGGATGGGATGGTTAATAAAACCGATACAGTAACTAAAACTACATCTCCATTTTTTTATCAGAATTTATATTATCCTATAAGATTGGTTGATAAAAAAGAATTAACAAATGAACATTTAATAAGAAATGTATTACCGATAGATTTAATATCAAAGGGAGATATATGTTTTGAAGTTCATAATAATAATGAAATTTATTCTACTATATTAGGAATTTTTGAGTTACCTTTTGCTGACATATTTAATTATGGTACAGAAGATTTTAGATCACTAGCTGAGGTTAGTATAAAGAGGATATATAATATGTATATTTTAAGTATGCATATGTTTTCATATGATTTATCACACTTATATATATATATATATATATATATATGTATGTATGTATATTTTATTTTTCCTTATTAGGAGAATACTAAAAGTACATCTCAATATAATGATTATAAAGATTATAACCAATTTGGAAGTGGACGTATGGATCCCTCCGTTGATAATTATGATGATTATTACGTGAAGAAATATAAGACGATTGTTTATAAAAATACATTAGGTAATTGAATGAATGAATGAATAAATAAATAAATAAATAAATATAAATATATATATATATATATATATATATTTATGTTATTTATCTCTTTTTACCTTCAGAATTAATGTACTCTAAGGTTCATTTAAAAGCATTAAATAAAGAAAACATACATACCAAGAAAGAGTCCACAATATCTGTGGAAGCTTTTGTAATTCCTCCCCTTCCAGAAAATCTAGTTTTTATGAAAGAGGAGAAGGTTCAAAATTCTTCTATCATATATAAGTCCATGTCAAAAAGGTATTTAACATGACAAGAAAATATGTTTGAAGAGTTAATATATGATAGTATATGTAAATAACTTTTAGTATTTTACAAATATATTGTATATTTATTTTATTTAAAATAAAAAATATATATATATATATATATATATATATATATAATTATATCTTATTTTATATAGATGGGAAAAGGACTTTTCCAAATTTAACGATACATATAATCAATGGTTTCCAAAGGCAATTAAAAATAGAAAGTAATAAAAAAAATAAATAAATAAATATATATATATATATATACATTCCAAACATACGTTATACATTTTTTTGCTTATAGGTTTCCTTGTATAAGCAGAAACGATTTTGATAATAACTATTATCCCTTGTGTAGTTTTGTTACATCGATTAATTTACCTGCACAAGTGTCAACCCCTGGTAAAGATACAGCAATAAATCAACGATAAATTCTTTTATATATATATATATATATATATATATATATATATTTATATATTATGTTGCATTATTTATTAGGCCCCCTGTTTCACTGGCTGAACAATATTGAATATATAGAAAATGAGGACGAATCATCCATTTTTACATCGCCCTATTTTTTTTTATCCTATAAAAAGGGGACAATTCAAGATCATGTTCTTTTATTGTGTTGTTGTTTGAAGGGCTTGGAATATGATGCATATGTTTGCAAAGGTAGTTGCATACAAAATTGTATATATATATTTATATATATATATATATATATATATATGTATTTTTTTTTTTTTTTTTTATGTTTTCTTTTAAGGAACTATAAATAATGGGAAGAAGGAACATTATTGGGTTATGACTAGACACGAAGAAGGGTGGGTATGCTTTTGGGAAGTGACTAACAAATGCATTATACATTTGAAGAATAGATGGAATAATAATAATTTTTTAAAAAATTCAGATATCATAATGGAAAATGAAATGCTTAGAAAGATAAATATGCAAAAGGATAATAAATATTACAGTGGTGAATATTTAATGAATTTTGTTAAGTATGGTTTAGAAGAATTAAAAAAGAAAGAAAGAGAAATAAGAGAAGAATATGATATGAAAGAAGAAAACAAATTATATTCTATGGATATGTATGGTGAAAAGAAAATGAAGGATGAAAAAGTAAATGTCGATGAAATATTATATAATGATGAAGAATTTTTTAATAATATGTTTGAAATAAAATATGAAAAAAATGATACATATAAGTGTAATAAAACATTAAAATATTTATTAGAGAATTTTTCAAAGTATATTCCTATATCTCCTAAGATGTTTCTTTTAGATTATGAAAATACATTAACCTATGTTCCATATTCATCCATAGAAATAGTATTTAATGATCAACAATTATATGGAAATATGCAAAATCTTCATCCCTCTTGTATTCTATATGATTTGGAAAATAATTATCATTGGAGGCCTTTCCTTAACCATGCCCCTTCTCAAATAAAAAACGAAATTACTATTTCTACTCCTTTGAGTGACAAACTATCGTAATGATAAAAATAAACATAAAAATAAAAATAAATGGTCACAAAAATATATATATATATATATATATATATATTTTATTATATTTAATATAATCTTATATTGCAGATTAATAATTATCTCATTTTCCTACATTTTTATTTTATTTTATTTATTTATTTTATTTTATTTTATTTTTTTATTTCATTTTTTTTTTTTTCTGTGTGTTAGGGTTAAGTACACCAAAGATTTGGAAGAAGAAATCAGGGAAATGATTCTCTTCATGAGAAACAAGGAGGGACTAGAAACGAATTTTAACGAATCGTCAGAAATAAGATATTTTCTAGAAATGTATATAGACCTATGCGAATATAAACTAAACTTGGATAATAATTATAATACCAAACCAGAAAATTATGAATACTCAGAAGAGAAGAAGAAGAAGAAGAAAAACGAAGGAGAAAATTTTGAAACATATGAAACAAAGGGAAATATCCAAGAAGGGAATGAAACTAATCAAATGGTAGGTAGAGTGGAGGGGAAAAATACATGGAGTCAATATAAAAATGATTTTTATCCAAATATAGAAGCACAATATGTGAATAAGGAGGATTTAAATTTTTATAATTCTTATCATCCAGTTGAAAATATTGAAATGATGAATAAAGAAAAAAAACAACATTTAACTAATATACCAAATGATTATATATATGGAATGAATGATGAAATATATAATAATGGAAAAGAGCAATATATAAAAAATTATGTTTTTAATAAGGACAATAGTGCTAATGTGTTGAATAATTATGATGAGAATGTTAAAAGGAAAAATATTAAACGATTTAGTATGTCCGCAGTACATCGTAAAGAAAATATTGAACATGAGAAAAAAAAGGATGTGTTGGAGGAAAATAAAAATAATATATTTAAAGGAGAGCTTAATAATTTATGCAGTGATACGAATCGACAGAAAAGTAATTGTGACATTTACAATGAATTTTGTGATGATGAATGTTGTGATGATGAATGTTGTGATGATGAATGTTGTGATGATGAATATTGTGATGATGAATATTGTGAAGAGATTTATAAAGAAATGAAGGAAAAATATTATTATGATAAGGATGAAAATATTGAAGAGGAAGAGGGATATTATAAACATATGGAGAACATACCTAACAAATTTATAAAGAAATACAATAAGAAACATAATTATTTATGGAAATTACAAAAACGTTTAGAAAAGAAGTCAAAACGTATAAAGGATGAATTAAGAGGTAAAAAATTATGGATGAATAATAATATAGGAAAAGTAAATAAAGAAATGTTTGCTAATTTTATAGATACAAATAATTATTTGATGAAAAAATTGGGAGCTAATACAAATATCAAAAAAACAGATAATTATTCTGAATATATAAAAAATATTAGGAATAAGGAAGAGCATGGGTATCTTTTTATACCATCAAAAGAAATATATAAAGAAATGGAAGAGAGAAAAAAAAAAAAAAATTCTTATAATGATGATAATAATAATAATAATAATTATTGTAACGTTCTTTACAAAAATGATCTTAAAAATAACAATTATCATGTTATGAAAAATAATTTAAAATTATTCTCGAAAAGAAAATTTAAGAAAAAAATAGATAGAAATATATTAATAAATTTAAAATGTGCTTATAATTTAAGCAGAGTGAAAACAAAATTGTCAAAATATAAGTTCCTTTCCATTAAAAATAAGTTGAGAAGAACTAAAGAAGGGCATAGATATTCTACAAAAAGACCTATATATTTAATTCCTTCAAATAGGGAAATCATAAATGAACACATAACAAATAATTGTGATATATCAAATGATGAAGAATTAGTTGCTTCAAGAAATAAGAAAAAATTTGTTACACAAAGTGAACATCAAATGTATGGGGACCAAAATGTGTTTGGAATGAATTATGATCAAATGGGAATTGATCGAGTAGGGAATAAAAAGAAAAAATAAACAAATAAATAAATATATGAATGAATATATGGATAAATATATTAGTGAATATATGAATAAATATAATTATATAAACAAATAACTATATATATATATATATATATATATACATATGTTGTATAAACAAAAAAATAAATAAACATATGCATAAATATACATTTGTGTATATTTTATTTTTTTAGAATATCGTATATAATAAGAACGAGAATGATAAACAAATGCAACAACATGATCAATATATTATGAATAGAAATGAACAACTTGCAACAAATATGTATGATCACGTTGGAGAGGCAAGAAATCCACAAGTTGAAAATCCATCAAAAACAAAGGAAGATTTTTCTTATCCTCCCAAAACATGGTCAAGATTAAATCCAACGTCCAAATATGTAGCTCATCAAATATCTCAATGGAATTGGTATTATTCACTGGTAAATAATTATTCAAAATATAAAAAAATAAAAAATAAAATATAGCATACGTGTATAATAATAATTTTTTTATATGTGTATATGTTTCTTATTTGTAGGAAGAACAATATTTTAATTGGCAATATTATAAATTTCCGGTTCCCCCCAACCATACGTTCGTCGGATTTCCAATCCATTTTTCAACAATAGGTAAAAAAAAAAAAAAAAAAAAAAAAAAAAAAAAAAAATTATATATATATATATTATTACATCGTATATTCTTTTCATTCCATTTTTTATTTTATTTTTTTTTTTTTTCTCGTCTTTCCAGATTTCACTGAAGTAAAGTCCTTTTTATTACACTCCAAAAGGTTTGAAAATATAATGAAACTTTCTATATATAAAATATCCTTTGTGATATATTCGAAGGTTTATCCTTTAATTGGTGGAGTTATGTCCAACTGGGTATTCCTGGGCTGTTTAGTTCCTTGGATGGTAAACAGATGAATATATATAAATAAAAAAAAATATATATTATATATATATAAGATGTCTCCTTTATTTATTTTATTAATTATTATTATTTTATTATTTCTTCTTTTTACTGTTCAGACTGCTCAGGAAAGGGAGACCAAGATGAAGAAGACCCCCAAAAAAAATATGAATAAGAGATAAAATTAAAATTGAACAAATATATGCAGAAATATATATATAT
>NC_004327.3:122500-147500 GCF_000002765.6 Plasmodium falciparum 3D7 | reverse complement strand
ATGTCAAAATACTTTAAGCAAACATATATGGGAATGATGAACAATGGAAATGGGAATGGATATGGAAATGTGTTATATGATAATACTTATATGAATTATTATAATAATATGTATATGGGATATAATAATTATTATAATAATAAATATATGGGATATAATAATAATATGGTGAGAGATAATTTAAAGACGAACAAGATAAATGATTATAAAAAGGTTATACGAAAACTTAAAGAAAATAAATGTATAGATATATATAGGATACTATTATCTATTCATCGAAGAAAAGAAAAAGTTGCTGATTTTATTTTTTGTTTAAATTTGTTTTATTCTATATCAATGATGAAGGATATAATATCACTAAAACAAATAAACATAATCATATGTTTACTTATAGTTACGTTAGAAGATATATTAAAAATTTTTTATCATAATTTTAATTTTAAAAAGAGATCACTTAACATTATGATTGAATCTTTTTCCGAATATTTATTAGATAATGAGGAAGTACAAATATTGGAATTTTTCCAGAAATTAAATAATGAAAATGTTGTGAGTGATAAGGATAACTATATATTGTCTAGATTTAACAAAATGATTGATGAAAGGATTAAGGATGTGCTTAAGCAAAAAAAACGGAAAAACATCTATCAGCAGGTAAAAAATGTTATATATATATATATATATATATCTGATATTCTTGACATATATGTTTTTTATTTTTTATTTTTTATTTTTTATTTTATTTTTATTTGTTATTTTATTTTTATTTTTATTTTATTTTTATATTTTATTTTTATTTTTCATTTTTATAGGAAATCATAAAAGATTTCATTATTGATAATGAAAAACCTTTAGATGAAAATGGTAAGAATAGTGTAGATATAATAAAAAGTTTATCCCATGAAGAAATAAATATTATGGACATTTTTAGGTTGTATTCATTTTATGATTACTATCGCAAATATAAGAAAAGAAAAGTAAAAAAAATAAAAAATAAGGATACGAGCAGAAATAGAAAGGGAAGTAATAATATGATAAGCAACAAAATGAAGAAAATACACATATTAAGTGAAGATGATAATAAGCGGAATATTAATGTAGATAAAAGAAAAGGTCATAATATGGATAATAATAAAAATATAGCTTCTCAGAGTTGTGAATGTAATTCTAATGGATATAGTAGTTTAAATAGTTCTGATATAGAACATTTATTTAGTAAGAAAAAAAAGAAAAGATGTAGTTTTAATATATATAAAGATAAGAAAGAGAAAAAAGAATATTTAGCACAGAAAAGTTGTTTTGAATTTGTATATCTTATTTTATACATTTTGAATAATTTATTTTTAATTGATGAATATAATTTATATTTTTCAAATATAAAAATATATTATAAAAAGGATAAATATCAAAAGATGAAGAATATAAATAATAATAAGTCAAGTTGTAATATGGTAAAGAATGATAATATTATAAAGAATAAAGAACAAATTCAAAAGGATAATAATAAAAAGAAAAATGAGAATATAACTAATGATACTATTATGTGTAATAAGAGAAAAATATTCAAACATAATGAAAAAGTTGATGATGATTATTATTATTATTATAATAGAGATGGTAATATTAAGAGATCTAATTATTGCTTTAATAATTGTATAGATACAACATATAGTAATAATAATATATTTTTAAGAAAAAGAGATTGTGAAAAGAATAATATTATTGTAGATGATGATATTTCTTGTATTTATGTTTCAGATCATTTGGTATCCTCTTCATCATGTTCTTCTTCATCTATTAATAGCATGTACAGTTATAAAAAGGCAAAGGGAAGTAATAAAAAAATTAATAGAGGAATAACAAGATCTTATGCAAAAATATTAAATGACAAGAAAACAAAGAATGTAGAAAATATAGAATGTGCAAGAAAAGTAGGAAATGATAACCAAGAAAATAATAATTTTTTTTCCAAGGAAGGTAGAATATCAAATACAAGGGATGTTATTAAAAATGAAGAGAAGCATAGTAAGAAACATTTTAATATTTTACAGAAAAAGAGGGGACACATGAACATATATTGTGAACAAAATAATAATATTATGGGAAAAAAGAAGAAACAAAAATATAATATTGTGAATGATAAATTTTATTCAAATTATGATGATTCATCAGCTTTTGTTGATTGGTTTAATAGTGGTACATTTATAAAAGATAGCATTTCAACGATTGGTGATACAAAAATGGATGTACATAAACTTAATTACATTCCTATAAATAATTATAAAATAAATAAAAATAATAATATAAATGAGGGTGTGCCATCTTATTATTTAGAATATAATTTGGATAAATTATATGGGAAATATTGGAAAAAGGGTGGTAAAAAAAATTATACTTTTTCATTATTGGAATATGAAAAAATAAGTAATGATCCACGTGGTATATATATAGATCATAAAAGAAAAGAAAAAAATGATAAGGGTGTTAATAATGGTTTTACAAATTGTCGTAGGAATTTTACGTACCCATTAATTAATGGAACTTTTGATGATATAAGCATAAAATGTTATGGAAAAAAAAATATAACTGAAGTTTATAATACATGTGATAATATTAAAAAGAAACAAAATATTAATTATCTTATGAATAAAACATTTGTAAATGACACAAATGAAAATGTTTACAGTTCATTTTTTAATACGACTAATTTTAATACTCCAAATAATGACACTACGAATTATGATAATATTGGTTATAACTATATTGTTACTAATTATAACACACCACATGTTTGTAATAATAATACTGTGTGGAATCAGAATGGGGATTATTCAGAACTTTGTACTATTGAAAAGCACTTAAATAATACAAATTTGAGATGTGAAATGAATGGTATTAACTATATTGATGATGTGAATAATATGAACTATGTGGATGATGTGAATGACATGGGTTACATGAACAATGTGAATAATATTAATAGTATGAATAGTATGAATAATATTAATAGTATTAATAGTATGAACAATATGAACACTATGAATAGTATGAATAGTATGCATAATATGAATAGTATGAATAGTATGTATAATATGAATAGTATGAATAGTATGAATAGTTTAAATAATGTGAACAATATGATCAATATGTATGACATGAATAACAATTTGTATGTCCTTAATAATTATTATGATGATATGAATTATTACAATATTCCAATGAATAGTTATAACGAATGCTACAAAAATGAAACGTTTTTTCCTATGTGTCATAATAATAATTGTTACTATAATAATTTGGATAATATAAATGATAAGACAAATGATGAAATATTAAATGATGAAATTATATTAAATAATAATTATTCCACTGGTGATAATTTGTTTTGTCATAATTGTTGTGATGGAATGTCAAATAAAGCATCTAGTATCGAATGGGACCATAAAAATAATATTATAAAAAATAAGAAAGAAGGAATTGATTTTACAGATGAAAATGTTTTAAAAGATAATAATAAAAATTGTGAAACAAATAATAAAGAAGAATGTAGGAAGTTTTACAGAGATCTTAAAAATGAAATGTATGAAGATATGAAAAAGATTTTCCATCGAAATAAAATTAAAAAAAATCAATACAAATTAATGCATTATTTAGATATAAGTAAATTCATAAGTATCTTTGAAATTATCCTTTTGAAAAATTTGGAAAATATTTTATATTACGAAAAAGTTGTTGAAAATATTTATATGAATATGTTCATATGTATTGATATATTAAATAACGAGTTTGATAAAAATATTTCTCTAAAATATGTATTTTTTCCTATCTGCTTTTTTGGATATGAAAAGAAGCTGAAAGTTGTTGTACATATGAATGAGAAAAATAAGGTCTTCGTAAAATCCAAATATTTAACTAGGGAGAGCACTAAATTGGATACTTCAAAGATTAAAAATGAAAGGAGACATAAAAAAGTAAGTGATGATAAAAATGAGTATTTGATTTGTATGGAAGAGAAACATAGTTCACATGATAAAGACACTAATCGTTTATGTACAAGTACTAATAAAACAAAGGACCTCTTATTAAAAGACGACGTTTTTAAAGAGAATGAAAAAAACGATCAAAATCATAATAATAGTAATAATAATATAGACACATCTGTGAAAGATAAAAATAAGGATAATAAATTATTTACTAGAAAAAAATATGATTATACAATAAATGAACATAATAATAAAATTTATAATTGTGAAAATGCTAAAGAATTAAATAAAAATAAGATCTGCAGAAAAAAAATAAATGGAAATGAATATAAAGATATGATGAAAACTTTGTTTTTAAAAATTTTCAAAAAGAATAATGATAAATATAATATATATAAAAGGATTGATTATAAATATTTAAAGAAAAATTATCATTATAATATGAATGTTGGTCATAAATTTTGTAAAGAAAAATATAAATATAAAAAGAGCATAATATTATATTTACATGAAATAACAAAAAAAACTCTGTTGAAAGTATATAAACGTGTTAATATTTGTTTAAATATAGCTACATTATCTTTAAATATATTAGCACATATTTTATATTTAATACCTAAGAAAATGTTTATGGCATCATTTATACCTTCTATATTAAATAAAATAATAAATGTAAAATGTCTATACACTTATTTAAATGTACCGTTATGTATATTAAATTATAATGGTTTTCTATTTTTAGAAACTATGATGAAATTTATTATCCAAATGGTTGTAAATAAAACCATTCCTTTGCATTCGTATATGTTTTCATATTTACGTTTATGTACTGTTCCGTTATATATATATTTATATTTTGACATTCCTTTATCTCACACGTTGATTTTAACATCTTTATCTTCGCTTTATCATTTAATAACTTATGACCCTCACTTTTTAGCAACAGGAATGTTAAGGAAAAGGCAACCCTCAAAAAATTCATTTAAGTTTAACAAAAAAGGATATGAAAATACTTATGGAAAGAAAAAAACACAAAATAATAAAAGGGGAAAAGTTTGTAATAATATTACAGATATGGGGACTTTTAAAAGAAAGGGAGCAAAGAGAAATTACAGAATAAATAAATTAAGTATGGAAAGAAAAGAACTTTTAGATAATACGTTTTTAATAACTATTATATTATTTTTAAAAAAATCTATATATTTTAAAAGCATATTTAATTGTGGTAATATAAATGAGAAAGAAGAGTTAATAGCAGATAGTAAAAAAGTAAAGATGATATTAAAAAAATGGAACTTGTCAAATCTAAAGGAAGAAAATGAAAAAGAGAAACCAGAACAAAAAAATGAGGACAACCAATTCATTAATGAAAAGGATAAATTATATTTTTCTAATATAGAAAATAAAGTTTTTTATTTACATGATAATTTACTTTTATATGCATTAGATAATTTAACAATATCAAATAATGCTAAAGATAGGAAAATGTGTGAAAATATAAAAAAACAATATATTAATAAAAATGTAGCATCAAATGATCTTTTATGTGATTTTTTTAATTCTGGAAATTCAAAAATTCAAAAATTGAGTATATATTGTCATTCAATAGTTTCTATTCTATTATTTCTGTCTTCTCATCCAATGTTATGGGAGTGTATATCATCTCACATACCCCTAATCACACAGGTAATATAAAAAAAATATATATATATATATATATATATATATATATAAATTAAAATTATTTATTGTTTATTGTTCATTGTTTATTATTTATTGTTTATTATTTATTGTTCATTATTTATTATTTATTGTTTATTATTTATTGTTCATTATTTATTATTTATTGTTCATTATTTATTGTTCATTATTTATTGTTCATTATTTATTGTCTATTGTTTATTATTTATTATTATTTATTGTTTTTTTTTTTTTTTTTTTCCTTAGATGGCATTTATTCCGACAGACATTAGATGTTCCTTGTGGATAATTTTAAAAGAGTATCATTTCAGAAGCTTATCTAAGAAAAAAAAAAAGAAAAAGAAAGGTACCAATTATTATTTTAATTCAAAGTTGGTAAAGGTTGAAAAGATTAAATGATTTAAAGAATTTTTTTAAAATGTGTGTAATAAATTATATTTCCATTTCATTTTTTTATATTCTCCCCAATAAATAAATAAATAAATATATACATATATACATATTAATATTGATATTGATAGATATGTGCATATTTTTATTATATAATATTTTTTTATCTTTCCATATTAACGAGCCGTTAAAAAAAAAAAAAAAATATAATAAATTAATCATAAAAGGATATATAAATTGTTTATTGTTTTTCACTTATAAAGTGAATTCTGTATAGACTTGATTTGATTAGATTTGATTAGATTTGATTAGATTTTATTTTGATTATAATTCTTGGAATGAAATCAAGACAATAACATTTTCTTATATATATATGTATATATTTATGTAACATATATTAAAATAATAATATTTTAATATTCATATGTATTATTAACAATTTGAACTAAAAAATAACATATAGTCTATAATTTTTTATAAAGTTTTGTGAATTAAAAATATAATTATATATATAAATATATATATATATATATATGTGGGCATGTTTTTGAAAGAAACAATGTAATATTAAAAATTACACGATACTATTTAGTAAATCTCATTATATAAAAATACAAAAAATTCATAAATAATATTTATGTATAAGTAACAAAAAAAAAAAAAAAATAAATAATATAAAAATATAAATAAAAATATAAATAGAAAGAATAAGGAATAAATAAGGTATATAAAAAACATTATTTATATAATATTAAAAACAACTATTTATATTTACATAAATAAATGGGTATAAGGTATTAAATAATATATATATATATATATGTATATTTTTTTGTACGTATTTATGTGTGTGTATATATTTTATCTTTTTATAAGGTGGTGATTAGAATATAAGAAAAAAAAAAGAATTATGATGTATCAAACCAGAAAACAACACCAACAATAAGATAAGCTGAGATTAATAAAACTCCTTCTAACCAATTGCTTTCTCCATCTTGTACAATAGCCATAGTGACAATAACGGATATGACTAGAATAACAGTAGAAAGTGGGGAAAAGGCTAGAGTCATGGGTTTGTTTAATATCCATCCAAATAATACGGTTACAGGTACAACAAAAAGAGCTATTTGTGCAGAAGATCCAACAGCTACTCCCATAGTTAAATCAACTTTATTTTTCATTGCTACAGTAACAGCTGTTAAATGTTCTGTAGCATTACCGACAACAGGTAAAAGTATAACTCCTATAAAATTTTCTGATATATTATAATATTTAATAACTGAATCTATTGAATAAATAAGGAATTCTGAATGTATACTTACCAAGAGAGTAATTAATATTAAAAAGATCGATCCTGATATAACAGATAATTGAGGAATTTCTTCAGTCATTTCTTTATCTTGGAATAGAGAAATATGCGTATATAATTGAAATAATAGAAATAAACAATATGTTACAAATATTAAAACAGCTGTTATTCTTGACACCTTTAGGATAACGTCTAAATTATTATTAGTTGTAAATGATGATACTGTTGGTATAGTTATAGCTAGACTAGATAATAATAAAAGAGATGTACTACATGTTGCTCCTTTCTCATTAAATTTTTGTATATGATGATATAAACCTCCTGCAAAAAATGACATACCTAAAACCAAAAGTAAATTAGATAAGATACTTCCAAGAAGAGTACCTTGAACAACATTTATTAATCCAGCATTCAAAGCTTGAATAGAAAAAATCATTTCCATTAAATTACCAAACGTAGCATTTAATAATCCTCCAATAATTTCTCCTGTATGTAATGCTAAATCTTCAGTTACATGACCCATAAGAGCAGATAAGGGTATTAATACCATAAAATTAAAAAAAAATATATATATATCTTTAAAACCAAAGAAATGACTTAATAATCCTATAGGTACAAATATTAATAAAACATTTAACTTACTATTTAACATATTTTGCATTCCATAAATATCTGATTTTCTAGGATAATAAAAAGGTAACGTTTCTTCTAAATCATACACTTTTGTTAATTCATCATCATACATACCTGCTGGCATTTTGTTATTACATAATAATTGTAAATGTAAATTTCTATTTCGTATTAAATTGGTATCCTTAAGTCCGTTTACATTTTTCATATTTTTCATAGGGGGCACATTTTTATTTAACGGTTGTGAAATTGTACGCCTTACATAAGACGTCGCACGAACTCTACCCATAACCATTTTTCAAACGATAAAATATAAGTATGTAAAAAAAATAAATGAATAAACAAAAAAAAAAAAAAAAATTACATAAATAATAAATATATATATATATATATATATATATATATATAATATTGTGTGAAAAAAATGAAGGAATAAAAGTTAAGCATATGAACAATGTTATACATACATAATACAATAAGGTTGAAATGATATTTCAAATTATTTAATTATAAGGATGTTAAATATTTATATAAAATAGTAATAAATAAATAAATTAATAAATAAATGGGTAAGTCTAAAATATATGAAAAGGATATACTACCATATTATCATTTGATAAATATATATATTATCCTTTTTTTTTTTTTTTTTTTTTTTTTTTTTTAATATATTAAATATAAAAATATGGATTAATATTTCTATTTTTGCTCTAAAAATATAAAAAGGATATACAATTATATAATTGATCCATATAAACTTTCTTAATTTTCAATTTGTAAAAAATAAATTTAATATTTATAATAATTGTAATATTTTTGTTTACACATTGGTATATATATATATATATATATATATATGTATATATTTACTTTTTTTTTTTTTTCGTTTCTTAAAAATTACTGAAAAAAAAAAAGAAAAGAAAAAAAAAAAAATGCATATATTTTCCATAAAAAAACCATTTGATATTTATTTTCCTGAGTACAGAGAAGTAATAAAAAGGTCTTCATTTTATGTAAACATTTAAAATATTTTTTGATAACATATGATTATGTTTATAAGAAATATCGAGAGAAAATATATATATTTTTTGTACTTTTTTTTTATTAATGAATTATGACAAAGTGTTAATATTATATATATATATATTTATATATATTTATATATCCTATGAGAATACTCGATATCTCGTTTCTCCTAAATATACATGTTTTATTTTATTTTATTATTATTTTATTTTTTTCTTTTTTATCATATTATTATAACATATTAATAATATTATTTAAAAAATAATTAGAATATTTCTTATTTTCCTCATTAAGTAGGAAAATATAATTTCATATAAGATGAGCCATTATGATTAGAAGTATACTATACTAAAATGTACTATATTGTAATTTTATATTTTTTACAAAAAAAAAAAAAAATAGTAAAAGTGGGTTTATGAAAATATTTATAAATTTTTTTATACTATAAATAATTAAATCATAAGTAAGGGAAGGCAATTGTGTCCTTTCCTTTTAATAATATATATATATATATATATATATATATATATGAATTTATATATTTATTTATTTATATATTTATTTATTTATTTACATGAGAGCAAATGTTATCTTTTCTGTGTCTAAAAATGTACGGGAATATATAAAAGTAAGATCTCTTGAATATATGTAAAATGATAATTCAAGTAAACTTCATGTAAATTATAAATATTAAAAATGTTGTGGACACAAATATATATTATATATATTATATATATAAGATATGTTAGATATGGTTTAGTACTAATAATAAAGAGGTACAAATATATAAGGACATATATAAATATTTATGTTTACATATACTAATTTACTAAAATAAATAAGTTGATAAAAACGGAAAAATATTGAAAGGTGGAAATAAAAAAGAAAAAGGGATTATATATAAATATATATACAAATATTGTTTTTTAAGAATATCTTTACAAATTTACAGATATAAAAAAAAAAAAAATAATAATAAAAACAAATAAAACTATATATATATATGTATATATTAATATGAAACCTTAATAATATATTTAATTTACTTTTTTATAAGATATACCGTTCTTTTTTTTTTTTTTTGCAAATACGAAAAGAATAATATATATATATATATATATATTTATTTATTTATTTAACAAAACAATAATTTATATAAATATATATATATATATATATATATCTTTATTTATTATATAAAATTTTTAAATTAAGAAAAAAATAAAATAATATAAAATAAATAATACACCAATTAAATATTATGTATATTATATAAGTTCATTATGTTAATTTTTTAAATATATATATATATATATATATATATATTTATTTATTTATTTATATATAATAATGACTGAAGGAAAAACCCATATCTATTTTCTTCTTATCGAATAAAGGAAAAAAAAAAAAAAAAAAAAAAAAAAAGATGATGTGAAATTATTATATAGGGTTTTTTCATTTTATTTAATTTTTTTTTTTATATAAAAAATATGGAAACATAAATAAATAAATAATATATATATTAATTATATTTATTTTTACAAATATTTTTATTTTTTATTATTTGGAAAAAAAGTAAATTGTTTTATGTTCCATAATATATATATATATATGTATATAATTTTATTTATTTATATAGATGAAGTATAGAACTTTTTTTGATATATCTAATGAAAAGAAAAAATTAAGAAAATTTAAACATATTTATTAAACATTTTTTATGTATATATGTTTAAATCTTTATGATTGTATTATTTTTATAAGAACCCTTCAAATTATGTAGCGGCTTATGTTCACCAAAAAAGAAAAAAGAAAAATAATTTCCCGATCACGATAAAATATATAAGTGTATTTTATGGTATATATTTTTTATGCCTAATTTTTATATACATGATATAATAACATCTTTTTGGTTTTCCATATCTAACATATATATATATATATATATATGTACATATTTTATAATATCTTTTTTTTGTTTGTTTTCGATTTATAAAATAATGAGTAATAAGAAAAGAAGTAAAAATGAAAATGACGAATCAACATCATTACCTTTAGAAAATTCCGAGTTATTAATCGAATATATACATAATTTAAAGAGCTGTTTAAATGTATATAGGCGAGAGATCCAGGAAAAGAATAAATATATTAGTATCATAAAGAATGATTTAAGTTTTCACGAATGTATATTAACAAATGTAAATGTTGTATGGAGTGTATTTAATAACGATTTATTAAACCTGCTATGTAATAATGAACAAAAAGAAGAAGGGGAAGAAATAATAAAACAAAGAAACATAGGTGATGAGATAAATGAATATAATAATTTAACAAAATTACAAAATGATGAAAATATAAAAAACAATAATATGATTAAAGAAGATCTTGAAGATGATGCCAATCAGAATATTTTGATGAAATCACCTTATTATAATATAGAAAATTTTTTACAAGTTTTTTTAAAATATATTAATAAGAAGAAGAAAAAGGTAAAGGTAAAGGTAAAGGATGAAGGTAAGAAAGAAAAAATAGAGGACAAAAAATACGAGCAAGATGACGAAGAAGAAAATGAAGAAGAGGAGGAGGAGGAAGAAGAAGAAGAAGGAGAAGAAGAAAATAAAGAGGATGAAGAATTTTTCAAAACATTTGTATCTTTTAATTTGTATCATAATAACAATGAAAAGAATATATCATATGATAAAAATTTAGTTAAACAAGAAAATGATAATAAAGATGAAGCACGTGGTAACGATAACATGTGTGGTAATTATGATATACATAATGAGAGAGGGGAAATGTTAGATAAGGGTAAATCTTATTCAGGTGACGAAAAAATAAATACAAGTGATAATGCTAAATCATGTTCAGGTGACGAAAAAGTAATTACAAGCGATAATGGTAAATCTTATGATTATGTAAAAAATGAAAGTGAAGAACAAGAAGAAAAAGAAAATATGTTAAATAATAAAAAAAGAAGTTTGGAATGTAATCCAAATGAAGCGAAAAAAATTTGTTTCTCTTTAGAAGAGAAGATAGGAACTGTGCAAAGTGTAAAATTAAAGGAATATAATGAATTGAGTAAAGAAAATATTGAAAAAAATAAACATGATGATAATAACATTTGTAATTATCTTTCACACAATGAAGGTGAGAATGTAATAGAAAGGGAAGATAAATTATTTAATAAGCTGAATAATAAAAATTATAGAAATGAAGAAGAGAAAAAAAAAAATCAAATAAATTTTGATTATTTAAAAAAAAAAATTAAGAATAACCAAGATGTTTTTGAGGAAACGATACAAAAATGTTTTTTGATAAATTTAAAAAAGACATTAAATCTTATAAACAAAATTATGTATTTAAAAAATGTTGAATTTAGGAAATATAACTTAGATTATATTCGAAAAATAAATTATGAGAAATGTTTTTATTATAAAAATTATATTGATATAAAAAAGAAAATAAGCGAATTACAAAAGGATAACGAAAGTTTAAAAATTCAGGTAGATAGGCTAGAGAAAAAGAAGGCTACATTAATATACAAATTGAATAATGATAATATTCGTAAACATATTCTTGATAATAATATTAAAGATTATCAAAATGGTATTGATAATTCAAAGGTAAGTTATTTTGATGAAGGGGAGAACCCATATAACCGTAATAATAAAAATTATCGTACAGATAATAAGAATAGTGATGATAATAATAATAATAATAATTATTATTACAATAATTATAATAGTGATGATAATTATAATAGTGAGGATAATGAATATAATAATGGTAATTATCGATTTCGTAATAATTATAAGAAGGATTCTTTGAATGAAGATGATGTAAAAAAAAATCCTTTGAAGGTATGTCACAAAATTAACAGTGATTCTAATATTTTTGTTAATTTTGAAAATATTATAACAAAACAAAATATTATACATAGTGAACCATTTCGAAATTTATTAAAAGAATCTAATGAATTATATATTACATTAAAAGAGAAAGAAAAAGAAAATATTATTTTAAAAAATGAAATTCTAAAGATGGAAAATAAAAAGGATGAAGAATATGAACACTTATTAAATAATACCATTGAAGACAAGAAGGAATTAACTAGAAGTATTAAAGAATTAGAAATAAATATGATGACATGTAATATGGAAAAAGATAAAATAAGTAATAAAGTAAATACATTAGAATACGAAATAAATGTTTTAAAAAATATTGATAAGAATCAAACTATGCAATTACAACAAAAGGAAAATGATATTCTAAAGATGAAGTTGTATATTGAGAAATTAAAATTATCTGAGAAAAATTTAAAAGATAAAATTATTTTATTAGAAAATGAAAAGGATAAAATGTTGAGTGGTATACATATAAAAGATAATTCGTTTAATGAGGAGTCCAAAAGTGAGGAAGGCAAAATTCAGCTGAGAGATATTCAAAATGATAACGATGAAAAATATGATGATGAAAAAAAACGATTTAAAGAGTTATTTATAGAAAATCAGAAATTAAAAGAAGAATTGAACAAAAAAAGAAACGTCGAAGAGGAATTACACAGCTTAAGGAAAAATTATAATATCATTAATGAAGAAATTGAAGAAATAACAAAAGAATTTGAAAAAAAACAAGAACAAGTTGATGAAATGATATTACAAATAAAAAATAAAGAATTAGAATTATTGGATAAATTTAATAATAAAATGAATAAAGCGTATGTAGAAGAGAAATTAAAAGAATTAAAAAATACATATGAAGAAAAGATGAAACATATAAATAATATATATAAAAAACATGATGATTTTGTTAATATTTATTTAAATTTATTTTTTCAAGCAAGAAAAAATGCAATACTTTCTGATAGTCAAAGAGAAGAACAAATGAATTTATTTATAAAATTAAAAGATAAATATGATATCATATTTCAAAAAAAAATAGAATTAACAGATATTTTAAAAAATGTGTATGATTGTAATAAAAAATTAATAGGACATTGTCAAGATTTAGAAAAAGAAAATTCTACTCTTCAGAATAAACTATCTAACGAAATAAAGAATTCAAAAATGCTATCCAAAAATTTATCTAAAAATTCTGATGATCATTTATTAATTGAAGAAAATAATGAATTAAGAAGAAGATTAATTTGTAGTGTATGTATGGAAAACTTTAGAAATTATATTATTATCAAATGTGGTCATATTTATTGTAACAATTGTATATTCAATAATTTAAAAACAAGAAATAGAAAGTGTCCACAGTGTAAAGTACCATTTGATAAAAAGGATCTACAAAAAATTTTTCTCGACTAAACGGTGGATATGAATGTTAATATATGACACTATATATAAACATTGATACTGGCACGAATATGTAACCATATATATATATATATATATATGTACCCTTTTGTTTATACATTATTCTTATAATTAATCCATATCAGTAATGATATATGTTTTACCTCATTTAAAAATTTTAATTAATTTTTTTTCATTTTTTTAAAACACTCATATATTTAATAATATATATATATATATATATATTATATCATTATAAATTTTTTTTTTTTTTTTTTTTTTTTTTTTTTTTTTTTTTTTCATGATTTTATGTGTGTATTTTTAAAAAAATATTTTATATCTCCTTCATCATTTTTTTTTTTTTTTTTTTTTTTTTTTCAGTCTCTCACTCTCTCTATATATATATAATATGTTAAATTCCATATTTTCTTATTTAGTTTTTTTTTACATTTATACATTTTGTTTTTAAGGTATTATCCACATTTTTATATTTTTTAAAATACTGTTCAATTTTAAATAATAAATATAAATATATATATGTATATATATATTATATTTTTATTCATGTATTTATTTTGTAATCCTTCAATTGTTAATTCATTCATGAATATTTGGAAAATTACAAAATTGATTAACTTTTTGAAAATCCTATAAACGTTTTTTTTAATACGATACCTAATATAGATAAAATTTATATTATTGTATTTTTTTATAAAGAAAAATATATAAATATATATATGTATATATTTATTTATTATTTTATGTTAGAATTGTTAGGTGGTCAAAAAGGAGAAAAAAAAAAGTCAGTATTTTATGTGATGCATAATATATATATAGTAATATTTTGAAAGCGAAAAAAAAATTATATACATATATTAATATATATATATATATAATATATATATAATAAAATGTATTTAAAAATTTTATGTTTATAAAAATTATATGAAATAAAAATAATAATTGAAGGGCCATATATATTATTTTTTTTGAAAATTCCCATTTTGTATATAATTATTTAATATATATATATATATATATATATAATTCATTTATATATTTAAGAATTGTGTGATAGATAGCTCCAGTCGATTTCTTGTTACGATGATAATATTTTTAAAAAATGATCTCTAAATTGAAACCTCAATTTATGTTTTTACCAAAGAAACATATTTTAAGTTATTGTAGAAAGGATGTTTTAAATTTGTTTGAACAGAAGTTTTATTATACTAGCAAACGGAAAGAAAGTAATAATATGAAGAATGAATCTTTATTAAGATTAATTAATTATAATAGATATTATAATAAGATAGATTCTAATAATTATTATAATGGTGGAAAAATATTAAGTAATGATAGGCAATATATATATTCACCATTATGTGAATATAAAAAGAAAATAAATGATATATCATCATATGTATCTGTACCTTTTAAGATTAATATAAGAAATTTAGGTACTTCCAATTTTGTAAATAATAAGAAGGATGTACTTGATAATGATTATATTTATGAAAATATTAAAAAAGAAAAATCTAAGCATAAAAAAATAATATTTTTATTATTTGTTTCATTATTTGGATTATATGGTTTTTTTGAATCTTATAATCCTGAATTTTTTTTATATGATATATTTTTAAAATTCTGTTTAAAATATATTGATGGTGAAATATGTCATGACCTTTTTTTATTACTAGGAAAATATAATATATTACCATATGATACTAGTAATGATAGTATATATGCATGTACAAATATTAAACATCTTGATTTTATAAATCCATTCGGTGTTGCTGCAGGATTTGATAAAAACGGTGTATGTATAGATAGCATATTAAAATTAGGGTTTTCGTTTATCGAAATTGGTACCATAACCCCAAGGGGCCAAACGGGTAATGCAAAACCACGTATTTTTAGAGACGTTGAATCTAGAAGTATTATAAATTCATGTGGCTTTAATAATATGGGTTGTGACAAAGTTACAGAAAATTTAATACTTTTTCGTAAAAGACAAGAAGAAGATAAATTGTTAAGTAAACATATTGTAGGTGTCAGTATAGGTAAGAATAAAGATACTGTTAATATTGTAGATGATCTAAAATATTGTATTAATAAAATAGGAAGATACGCTGATTATATAGCTATTAATGTAAGCTCCCCTAATACACCTGGGTTAAGAGATAATCAAGAAGCTGGGAAGTTAAAAAATATAATTTTAAGTGTAAAAGAAGAAATAGATAATTTAGAAAAGAATAATATTATGAATGATGAAAGTACTTATAATGAAGATAATAAAATAGTAGAAAAAAAAAATAATTTTAATAAAAATAATAGTCACATGATGAAAGATGCTAAGGATAACTTCTTATGGTTTAATACAACAAAAAAGAAGCCCTTGGTTTTTGTTAAGTTAGCTCCAGATCTTAATCAAGAACAGAAAAAAGAAATTGCTGATGTATTACTTGAAACTAATATAGATGGTATGATTATTTCTAATACTACGACACAAATAAATGACATAAAAAGTTTTGAAAATAAAAAAGGAGGTGTTAGCGGAGCAAAACTAAAAGATATATCTACAAAATTTATATGTGAAATGTATAATTATACAAATAAACAAATACCCATTATTGCATCAGGAGGGATATTTAGTGGATTGGATGCTTTAGAAAAAATTGAAGCAGGTGCTTCAGTTTGTCAATTATATTCTTGTTTGGTTTTTAATGGTATGAAATCAGCTGTACAAATAAAAAGAGAATTGAATCACTTGCTATATCAAAGAGGATATTACAATTTAAAGGAGGCCATTGGCCGAAAGCATAGCAAAAGTTAATTAAACACGGGCGACACATAAGTGCGCAAAAAAAAAAAAATATATATATATATACATTTATATATTTTTTTTTTATGATGATATAATGAATTAATAATGTAAAAATGTTTTGGGGCTTAAATGTAATAGCCTTATTTTTAAATATTACACAAATGTATATATATATATATATATATATATATATGTATATTTTTTTTTTTTTTTTTTTTTTTTAAATGTTCGTGGATTTATTAAACAACTTGTCGTGTTTAACAACTTGGAACATTTTCAATTCCTGTAATTCATGTTATGGTTATTTTTTATTTTCCCTTGCTTGGGCATATGTTCTTACCCATTCTTCGGCATTTTGAACAGTTTTATAAGGATCTACCTTGGAAAATAAAAAGAAAGATTGTATTTCAGCCATGCTTAAGTTGAAGTCCTGGAATATTTTAGCGAATTTGTTGGAGAGTTCATGGTGTTCAGGAAAAAATCGAAGGAACATTTTTTTATATTGATAGATATTAGCATATGGTATAAGTATTTTCATATCTACTCTGCCTGGTCTTATTAAGGTAGGTGGTAATTTTTCAATATTATTTGTTGTCATAAAAATAATTCTTTCTTCTGTTGCAACAATACCATCTAAAGCATTTAATAATCCACTATATGAGACCCCTAATGTTTTGATTGTACTATGATTATTTGTGCCTGTAAAAATAGATGAATTTGATGACGAATTTTGATCATTATTCGTATATTTCATTATAGGATCATTAATAAAAATAAAATCAATATCTTCTAGTATTAAAATAGTTTTAGGTGGTATAGTTGCTAATAAATGTATAAATCTATCATCTGTTAAATATATATCATTAATATTTATAGTACATATATTAAAATCAAAATAACCAGCTAGGGCTGTTATAAGACTACTTTTTCCACAACCTGGTGGACCATGTAAAAGATAGCATCTTCTATAAGGTATCCCTTTATCAATATACCATTTACTTGAATTTAGAAATGTTTGAATATCATTTATTATATACTCGTTTAGATTTTCTGGTAAAATTACGGAATTTATTGGCCTTTTATTTTTGGGATTACCAAATGGCCTCCATTCTGGTCCAAAACTTTTATATACTAATGTTTTTCCTTCTTCTTTTTTTTCTATATATACTTTTGCATCATTTAATATTTTCTCAAATACATATTTTGACCATATAAAGGTACTTAATTTTATATTTTCAAAAGGCATTGATCTATTAACTTCAGATATCATATTTTTATCTCGGCTTCTTTCAACAAATATAAAATGATTATCGTAAAATAATAAATGATTTCCTACACTTGGTAAAAAGGAGAACAAAACATTCTTCTTATTTTTCTCATTTGTCATTTGTGTTTTTAAGCTTAAATGTCTGCTTATTACTCCTTTTTTTACTATGTATTCTAAAATCCAATAATAAGCATTATCATTAATAGTTATTTCAAGAGATGTAAATATATTTTTTTTTATAGTTTGATACACACAACTATTTAATCTATTCACTACAGTAACTAGAGCTCCTACAGATATAATACCAACACCTGCATTGAAATATTCATTTTTTCTTATATTTTTAAATATTGATTCAAAAAAACCACTATTCTCATCTATACTTAGATTTATATTTTTTTCGTTCTCCCCTAGACCTTCACCATTTTTTGTTCTTATCAATTTTTGCATTATTCATATTATACGTCGTATTAGAAATTAAGAAATATATATGTGAATATATATAAATAAATAAATATATATATATATATATATATATTTTTTTTTTATGTGTACTTGAGGAGTAATATTTTTATTTATATATTACTTTTTTCTCATTTTAGAAATAAATTTTTTTTTTTTTTTTTTTTTTTTGTCAATTGTGGGTTATTTTATAATGCGATAATATGTATACCAACATTTGAAATATTCCTATTTTTAAAATTGTATATATATATATGTTTTATTTTAATATATTTTTTTTTTTTTTTTAATTGGCAGTAATTTATTGTTATTTTATTTACCAGTAGGTATTATTATAATATAAATATTCTTTTATTTATTCCTATGGGTTGATATAAAAACAACTTGAATAATTTTTTTTAAAAGCACCTTTTTAAAAATTTCCTTGAAGTATTACAAAATACAGTATCATATTGAACTATTTGAACCATTTTATAAATTACATATTTAAAAGGAATAATATTTAGTGAAAATTATTTATTTAAAAAAAAGGAATTAACAGGGGTCATATAGAAGTGTATATATTATATATATATATATATAAAGGAAAAATATATTAAGTTGTGCTGGAACCATTTATATATTTTTATTTAAAAAAAAAGAAAAAGAATGAGAATATGAATGAATCATATATGTTACATGAATTGAAAGAAGGTCCTTTACAAATATGTATTTTTAGAAATTTTATAATTGAATCTTTATTTAATAATATGTATTATATAAATATATATAAATGTGTGTGTTAATATTACCGATTAATATAATTCTATATATTTAATAGGTGATATATATATATATATATATTATTTGATTTTCCCATATATGGACAGTTCTTAAACATAATTAATAAAAATTACAATTTTTAAAGAAATATATAAAAGTTAAAATAATATATAAACATATAACAAATCGATGATTTGAAGGAAAAAAAAAAAATAAAATGTGTGGAATATGATCATCTGATGATGTATGAATATAAGTTAAACTTTTCCTTTTTTTTTTTTTTTTTTTTAAATATTTATAAATTAATATATGATATTTCATTTGATCAATTTTATTTTTTTTTTTTCATTTTATTTTGTTTAATTAATTTTTTTTTTTTTTTTTAGTGAAGATACAGGGATTTACTTTTATGCGTTATAAAATATAAGAATGTGAAAAGTTATTTCATGAAACTTATACACAGCTTTGAAAATGTTTATTTATAATTATTTCTTAATAAATATATATCATATGCATATAAAGTATGTTATATTTATATATATTTTGTATAATGTTTATATGTATATATTATTATGTGTATGACACTTAAATAATAACGAAAAAAAAAAAAAAAATTATATACATATATATATATATATATGCGAGAATATGAAGTAAGCATATTTTTTCATATACTTAATTAAAAGGTTAAAGGTTATTAATATTTTAAAAATATAGTGATATTATATATATATATATATATATATATATTTATATTTATATTTATTTATTTATATTTATTTTAATATTTTGGGCTTGATTGAATTTTCATTACAAATAAATTTTTTTTTTTTTTTTTTTTTTTTTTAAAATAACACAAATATATACACTCTTTACCAATATATACACAGTTTACAAATATATACGTATGATTTTAAGTTAATAACTTAAAGAAATACAAAATATTACAAAGTATCCCTTTTGTGTGTTTAATGCTTGTGTAGGTTATGCTATTTTCTGACTTAAGTATTGTAGTAATAATAAGAAAACAATGAGTTCTTATAATAATGGTTTGAATAGGTCCAATAACTACGCTATGCAAAGTTATGAGAATAAAGGGAATGATATGAATCGTGTTAATAGTAATAGTAATAATAATATGTATTTTAAAGAAGACCGATATTATAGTAATAATTCGTTAATGTATAATAATAATATGAATAACTCTAATTATGATAACAATTATTATAATGGAAATTATGGGATGGTTAACCCATATATGAATAATATGGTATCTCCAAATTATTATAACAATGATACCCAATATATATTAAATAAGAAAACAGCAAGGATTTTATATATCTATAATATGACAAATGAATATAAAGATGAAAATTTTATATATAGTTTATGTTATATTTATGGAGATATTGAAAGTGTAAATTTTATGAAAGGAAAAAATTTATTTATTGTAAAATTTGTGTCTACTGATAGTGCTTTAAATGCCTATAAAAATTTACCAACTTATTTTAATAATGCTCAATTTGAATTAAGAAATGAATCGAAAAAAATTAGTTATTTTAACGACATGATTAATAGTAATAAATATGTGTCTCCAAATATAACAGAAAAGAAATTTTTATCTTTAAGTGCTGATAAAAGACAGGAAATTATGAATATTAAACAAAAGGAGTTATTAAGAAAATGTAATGATAAATTGAATGAATATATAAACATGTACAATGATAAAAATATAAATGAAGAAAATAAACAAAATCTGCAAACATTAATAAAACATATAAAAGCAAGAATTGAAGTCTTAAATAATAATCAATGTGGAAATGTGTATAATGGAATAAATGGTGGAAGTATTGACAATATAAATAATATGAATAATATGAACAATATGAATAATATGAACAATATGAACAATATGAACAATATGAACAATATGAACCATATGAACAATATGAATAATATGAACAATATGAACCATATGAACAATATGAACAATATGAACAATATGAACCATATGAACAATATGAACAATATGAACCATATGAACAATATAAATTATAATAATAACGATGGGTCCACTTACAATAATTACAATAACTTTACAAGAAATAATCAGAATAGTACTACTATAAAAATTAACTCATTAAACAATATTAGAGATAATGAAGAATTGAGCAAATATATTATAAACAACAATTCCATTTTTTTAAATGAAAATATATCATATTTTTCTTTATTTTCATTTGGTGAAAAATATGCTATTATAAAATATAATAATGAGAATATTGCAAAAATTGTTTTTGAGAATTGTAATATGTGTAATATTAATGTAGACTTTGTTCAGGACGATAATGATAATTATCAGTATAACGAAAACGAAGGAATGAACTAGAAAAAAAAAAAAAAAAAAATGAGAATTATATGGAGAATATATATAATTGTGAATATATAAATATAAATATAAATAGTTATATATGTTTATATATATATATATATATATATATAATATGCAAATGTGTAAAATATTTATTATAATAAAACGGGGAGATAATATAAGTATACATACATATATATATATATATATATATATATATAATTATTATTACTGTATACATTTTTTTTTATTTAATAAAGATTTTAAATAATTTTCTTACATCAATGCTATCATTCCATTGAAGGTAAAGTAATATCATATATATGGAGCACTATAATAATTTTATTATTTTATTATTTTATTGTTTTATTATTTTTTTTTTAATATTAGAAAAATGAAGAAATATATTATACATTAATATATATATATATATATATATATATATATATATAAGTGGCATATAAAGGGTAGGAGCATTTTTTATATGTATACTTGTGCAAATTTAAATGTATAAAACATTATATTGCTAGGTGTATGTATGAATATATATGATTTTCATTTTTTTTTTTTTTTTTTTTTTTTTTTTTATCGTTATCTTTTATATTTTTCGCTTAACCTTATACATTAATATTTTTTTATACAATTAGACACACACAAAAAGTATATATATTAAAATAATTTTTGAACGTTTGTTATATATATATATATATATATATTACATATTTTGAAGGATATTATTATATTTAAAAATGAATGAATAAATTTAGGGGTTATGTTTCTCTTATGAATAATTTATAAAATATGTATAATATAAATAACATAAAAAAAAGAAGAAAAAAAAAAAATTATATTATATTTAAGGTGTGTATGCACACGACTATTCCGTATGAACTATATTTTTCATAAAATAATTACTAAAAATAATTCAACGTTATGAAAACATAAAAAAGAAAAAAAAAATTTAAATGTAAATAAATAAATAAATAAATAAATATATCCATACATATATATATAATAATTTATATGAACAAAAGGTAATGTAGCCCATTTGTTTTTTCCATGATTATAAAAAATTATACATATTATCAATTGATTTTAACTTATAATTTTTATGACTTGTATCATTCTTTTGAATTGCATTTTTTTTTTTAATTTTATTATTATTTGTATGTTGATTATTAGTATTGTTTACTTTATTTTGTTTTTCTTTATTCATACCCATTAAAATCATATCATGTAGTTTTGAATTTGTTTGGTTCGTATATGTCGTGGATTCTTCATTTTGTGTAATATGATTTTTATGGTTTATGAAGTCATGTACACTTTTATTCTGATTATTTGATAATGTGAAATCTTTTTCTTCATCACTTGTATTATTATTTATAATGTGAGAAGAGTTTAATTTTTCGATTAGTATTTGTTCTTGTTGTTTTTTTTTTAGTAATATATCTGAGGTTTGTAAAACTTTGTCTATTAATATTCTATGTCCATTTATACTTCTAGAAGCATCTAATAATAGATCATTTTTATTTTTTTTTTTTTTTTTTTTTTTTTTTTTATTTCTTAAATTGGCACCAAATCCTCCTTTACCCCCTCTTAATCTAAATAACAAATAGATATCTAAGAATTCATCAAATATGTTAATATTGTATTTATTAATTTTTGTTTGTTTTTTCTTTTTAATAAGAATGAAATTGTTTTGTTTATCATAAGCAAGATTATTACTATTATAGGAATTGTTGTTATTATGATTGTTATTATGATTGTTATTATGATTGTTACCATTATTGTTATCATTATTGTTACCATTATTGTTACCATTATTATTATCATTATTGTTACCATTATTGTTACCATTATTGTTATCATTATTGTTACCATTATTATTATCATTATTATTATTATTGTTGTAACAAGTTGTACTTATGCTGCTACTACTACTACTGGTTGTATTTCTAGCACTTATGAAATGTCTTTCAACATTTTTATTATATTTTTTAAGTAGATAATTTTCATGTGTTTTTATTTTGTATTCATTAAATTTGTTTTTGATATTTTGTAAATAATAAGAATTTAATGGGAAGGTTATGATATCTTTATTATTAAAATCATTTTTTTTATAATGGTCTACAAAATTAACATAAGTATTATCATGTACTGGTGATAGGGATGCTGAATTATTTGATAAGGATACGATTTGAGAAATAGGAATATTATGTGTATTATAATTTTCACAGAAATAATTATCATATATAAATTTTTTATCTATAACAAATTCTTGATTATTATTAAGTAATACATTAGATATAATATTATAATGTGTAATATTCTCTTTTTTTTCATTTACAGAATTATATATTTTATTAAGGAATTCTTTTTTATTAGTATAAGAATTATTAATTAATATAGTATTTGATGGTAAATGATGTTTTTTATTATTTATATCATTATATGAACAACAAATTTCATGCATACTATTATTTGGATATGTTTGCATAGTATTCAATGATGTTGTATATGTATCATTATATTTTTTTATGTTATCTAGAAAATAATTAATTTTTTTTTCTTTTATATCTATATTGTTTCTTGCTAATAATTTTTTTGTTATATTAAATACTAGGTCAATTCTCTTTTTTTTTTTGAAAAATATATATTTTCGATTTATCACTAATCTAAATCTATCAATTGATAAATTAAAAAGTAAGTTAATTAGAAGATAAAAAAAGGCACTTGCATTTTTTTCTAATATCTTCCTCTCGTATTTATTAAGAAATTCCTTAATTTTTATCCTTTTGTTTATTATATTATTGCCTATGTGAATAATATAATTCGACGTCATTATAACGGCTACTATGAAAAATAATTGTATAATAAGGAAGAGTACAAGTAAATACACACATATATATGAAAATATATATATATATATATATATATATATATATATATATAAATATATTTATATTATGTATATA
>NC_004327.3:0-120000 GCF_000002765.6 Plasmodium falciparum 3D7 | reverse complement strand
TGAATCAGATTATATTAATACTAATAATAATAAGGATGATTGTTATAAAATTTACGATAAGAGTAATACTTATGATAATTATGCTTGTGATGATTATAATATAAATAATTATAATAGTTCATATATTGAACACTTTAATAATTCTTTAAATAAAGAACAGAATATAATTTACCAAAAAAAAACAAATAATTTTAATGTAAATAAAGCAATTGTAATTAAAAAAAAAATAACATATAATAAAGAAAAGGAAGTGAAGAATATATCCATGCCCTTATATAATTATAAAACTAATGAAATGAATAAACTATCATTTGATATTTCTAATATGAATATATCTCCTATGAATCAAAAATATATTAATAAGAAAACTAGTTTAAAAAGTATATGTACTAATAATAATAAAAGAAATATATTAATCGATGATTTAAAAACAATAAAAAGTGAAATAGTTGAATTAAGAAATGATAATAATACATGTAATGATAAACTTGTTAAAGATTTGGTTATGTATTCATTTAGTAATTCAGTTCATATGGATTTAAAAAAAGAAGACATGTTAATACAATATGAAAAATATAAACATAATAAGAAAGAAAAGAAACGAAAACGTAATAATAATTATAAAATGAAATATAAAATTTTTAAAAAAAGTGTATTATATTCAAATTATTATGGTCCAGATATTATACATTTGTTTAATCAAACCAAATTAAATCTGAGTTTTTATCAAAGGGAAATTGATGATTTCTTGAATGTTATAAGGAATTTACAAAATATGTAATATGAAAATATGGTTTATTTGTATATAATATGTACATAATGTATATGTATACATATATATATATATTTATTTATTTATTTACATTTATGTGTGCTTATATACCGTTTGATTATTTTATGTTTGTATTTCTTTTTATTTACCCCTTGCAGAGTTCTAATAGAAAGGGAGAAATATAACGAACTTAAAGAAGTGCTGAAATATACCACAGAAGAGATAGAGAAAGAGAACAGCAAGTTATATGAAGAATTAAATACATATAAACAAAAATATAACAAATTAAAAGGTTACATATCAAATATTGGATATGGGAATTTGTTTAATATAAAGTATAACGATGATAAAAATATTAAATATAATAATAATAAAGAAAAGAGTTATATGGATCTGGGAAATATATATGATAATGAATATAATGAAGATAATTATGATAGTATAGATATGGATAAACAGGTTGAAAAAGAGTATGATTATGTCATTGTTAATAAAAATTTCAATTTAGGAAATGATCATTGTAATAATAAATATATGAATAGATCTAGGAATAGTAAAAATTCTTCATTATTAAATTATCTAGATTTCTAAAAGGATGTATATAAAAAAATATATATATATTATAATGTATGAAAAAGAATTAAAAATATAATTGTCTATATGTAAATAAACAAAGTATATTTATTAGTATTTATTAGTATTTATTAGTATTTATTAGTATTTATTTGTATTTATTTGTATTTATTTATTTGTCTATCCATATATCCATTATGTATTTAATTTTTTTTTTTTTTTTTTTTTAGTTATTATATCATTGTTTAATGTTTCATATATATATATATTTTATTTTAATAACAACTTTTGGACACTTTTGAAGTACCTTGAATCATTTGTTTAAAAAAGAAAAGAGAAAAAGGACATGATATAATCTTTTACAGAAATAATATGAATTATTAATATATAATAAAATGATTGACAAAAAAAAATAATAATTCCTTCTTTTTTTTTTTTTCTTTTTTTTCCTTTTTAGTTTAAAAAAATTGGGGTCATAACAAAAAAATGGTTATATATATATATATATATATATATATATATAATATCATTACAATGATGTAGAAGAATAACATTTGATAAAAAAAAAAAATAAAAAATTGAAAATATACATAGACAAATACAGACTTAAATGTATATGAAGATTTTACATTTATATATAATCTTCATCTAGGTTTGCGTAAAGAAGGCCCTTAATTTTTTGTATATAAAAATTCTTATATTTTGGATTCATATTTAATAATGGTTCTATTTCTTTTTGAATTTTTTTAAAAATTTGATTAGCTACATTTATATCTTGATTTCCATATAAATCCTTTTTATTAAAAATCATGGATTCGTTTTTGTTTCTAAAAAAATAATTGATACTTATATTTAATTTGGCATCTATATGTGTATTATTTTGCGAATCGTTATATTTTTCATTTTCTATATTTGAAGAATGATTATTTTTATTTATATTATGTTCCTTAGAAATGATACCATTTGATGTGTTATGTATACTTTTGTTATTACTATCTATGTTGTTTATATTATATTTACTTTGTAAATAATATGAAGCATTTTGTAAGTGATTATAATGTTTTATTAATTCATCATCATTAATCATGATATTATCATTATTATTAATATTATGATTATTATGATTATTATGATGATTATCATTACTATCATTATTATCATTTCTTTCTTTATATATTTTAATTTGTTTTTTACTATGAATGTATGATATTTTATTTTTTTTTTTAATTTGATGTTTTCCTATGAATTTAAATTTAGAATATCCATAAGAAAAAATGCGTATATATTTTTTCTTTTCATATAAGATTCCATTTATATGTTTATTTTTTAATTTTATTTTCCTTTTTTTTTTTTTTTTTTTTTTTTGTTTTTTGTTTTTAATATAACAGAATTGATGAATTTGTTTATATTTTCTTTTCATATATGTATGTGGTGGCATGTTGTAAACATAATGTAACCACAAGGAAGGAATAAATAAAATATCTCCTTCATATAAATCGGCTACATAAGAATATTTACAGAGTATTTTCTTAATGGATTTCTCTCTTGCATTTAATTTTTTGTTTGTTAAAATATGAAATAAGTTATATGAAGAAGAGGAATCAATAATATTAAAATATTGAATATATTTTGGTGGTATTAATAAAATTTTTTTTCTTCCTTTTATTTGTATTAAAAAATTATCTGGTATATCATAATGTAACCATATAAATAAATTGGTTTGTCCAATTCTTAATATGGAAGAAAAAAAATCAAAAAGATGATAAGGAGGATATATAGGTTGAGGTAAAAAAAAATTATCTCTAATAAAGGAGTTCATCTTTTTAATATTTGAAACATCTTTAAATTGGTTTACACCAAGAGATCGATAATAATAATAATACAGATTTTTTTTATTATTATGGATAAAATACATATGAGTATTATTATATACATTATTTATGGAATCCTTTTCTTCATTATGATAATCATCCTTTTTGTTTAAAGTTGTCTTTAAAATATCACACAAATAGTTTTCATTTTTTTTCTCCACATATTTATTTATATTATTATTATATGAAGAAATATCTGAGTGTTTTATTTGCTTGTTTTTTTTTTTTAATTTTATATAGATTTTGTCTTTTGTACAATGTATTTTAAAAGGTTCCTTTTTATCATCCTCTTTTGAAATTAACTCAATAAATTCTTTCAACGTAGATAATGTATAACGAAAATTTTTATCTACATTATTTAAGAATTTAGAATTACCTACATGTATACTTACCTTTGTATCTCCTATATGTTTAATAATATTTGTACTGTTGAATATCTTTATGCATTGCCCTATCTTATCTTGTAATTTTGATATAATAAGAGGTTGCTTCTTTTCATAATAAAAATTATAAAAATAATCAGATGATATATCATTTGATAGGTTTGATACCTTAGGAACTTTTTTTATATTATATTTTTTTATAACCTCTTCGTATGTCCTGGCTGTTTTTATTTCATCTTTCGATATTTTTTTTATTTTACGTTTTATGTATTTTGCGTACTCATCAAAGTTTTTCTCTTCTTTTTTAGATCCTGACATTTTAATAATAAATTATAAAACATCATAAGAATAAATAAAAATAAATAAATAAATATATATATATATAAAAGGATAAATTCCTTTAAATATTTACAATATTTACATTATTTTTATTTTTATTTTTATTTTTTTTATAATATAATGAATATTATTATATATACATATGATTTCATAATATTATATATTTATATATATTATAATTAGGTAATATTGTAATTTTTAATATTTTATAACATTATATCACTGTTAAAAGTATAGAACGTATGATATTTAAATATAAGAATGTTTGTAATATATTTTATAGGACATTTTTTTTTAAAATATATATATGAACAGTATTTATGGATGCATAATTAAAATAAATAAATAAATAAATATATATATATATATATATATATATATGTTTTATTTTTTATATTGAAAATTATGTTAGCTATATGTATATATAATATGCATATTTACTATGTATTAATTATATTACCCATATATAAATAATATTATATACATATAAAATATATATTTTTTTATGGTATAATATTTTATATATAATATTATTTTTTTTTTTTTAATTCATACATTTGTCAAAAAGATTAATTTTAAAGTTGTTATAATTTAGAAGTGTTATACAAAAGAATAAGTCTATTTGTATATTTCTAGTTTACAATAATATATCATAAAAAATAAAAAGTTCAACCATATATATATATATATATATATATAATTATATGTACATATTTTTTGTTCTTGTTTTTATTTTGTAGTAAATGTTATCATATATATATATATAGAATTATACACAAATCAACTTGCGTTCCTCTGAATTATAATAAATATAACATTATTTCGATTGAGATATAAAATGAATTGTATTAAAGATAATAAAATATTTTTAAAAGATCCAAAAGGAATAGACAAGGATGGATACTTTGAAAATTTTATGTTATGTAATAATGAGGAAGAAAAGAGAAAAGAAAGAATTATAAATGTGGAAAAATATATGGATGTTGAAAAATACATGGATATTGAAAAATACATGGATATTGAAAAATACATGGATGTTGAAAAATACGTAGATGTTGAAAAACAAACCAATGATGACAATTTAATAGATCATGTAAAAGAGAAGGAAGGGTCTTTTTTTTTTCGAATTAATAGAATACAAAAGAATAGAAATAAAAAATTGACTGACATAATTGTTTTAAAAAATATTTTAAATGTATATTTTTTATTTGATAAAAATAATCAAGGGTTTATAGATAATATGTATACGTGCCATTTAATACAAAAGATATATGAAAATAATATTGAATTTATTTTAAAGAATATAAAATTGATTGAATATATAAAGGATAATAATAATAATAATAATAATAATGTAAATAATAAAAAGGTGATGAAGGTGTTACATAAGAATAAAGGAAATCATATGGACAACATAAAAGATGAAATAAAAGAAAAAAATGAATATACGAAACAGTTTGCTCATTTCCTTCTTTGTTTATTAATGGATATATCAATTTTTCAAATAGACGGGAATTTTACCTTTTTAAAAAAAAAACATTTCATTGATATAATAAATCATTTTGTACAAACAAATAGAAACACGAAAAATAGTAACAACAACAATTATAATAATAATAATAGTAATATATATGAATGTTTTAAATATCCTAGGAATATTATAACAAAATTTTATGATTATATTTATTATATGAAACAAAAACAAGATGAAAAGAAAAAAATTATATTTGAAAAAAAGAAAAGGATAAAATCATTAAAAAGAAACGTCATATTATTTAATGAACAAATAGTTAATGCTAATTTGAATACACACATACATTATTTTAAACAAATAAAAAATAAAAAATTAAAAATATTAAAAAATGAGATAAAAAAAAATGAAATGAATGAATGTTCTTTTTCACCTCAAATAAATATATATAAAAAATGTAAACAAAAAAATTATGATACACTAGATTCCTATGATCAAATGATATATAATTATAACGATGAAGAAAAAGGAAAAACAAATATATTTAATTCATCTAAAAATATAACATATGATATAGATACATCAGTTGAAAGAGAGTTATTATCTCCTACTAAAAACATATTTACTTATTCAAATGTGTTGCTGGATAATATGTGTTATGAAGGACAAGAGCAAGATGTTAATTCCGGGGTTACCTTAAAATATATAATCCATCAAGGTTATAAGAAACCTAAGAAAATTCAGTGGCATGATACTTTAAGATATTAAAGAAAAAAAAAAAATAATATTATCAAATAAATATATTTAATGAAAAAATATATATATATATATATATATATATATATATATAACATGATTGAAGGGAAATATATTGGGAATGTCTAAATGGGAAGGGGAAAAAAAAGGAAAAATATATCTACGTAATTGTTTATTATTACTATTATTATATATATATTATATATATATGTATATATTTATTTTAATTTATAGTGTACACCTTTTTAAATTTTATTTAAAACATTTTTTTTTGTTGCTTTTTTTTTTTTTTTTTTTTTTTTTTTTTTTTGTTTAACGATTATTTAGTATTATATTATTATTATCAAAGTAAAAAATTGGAAAAAAAAAAAAAAGTCAATTAATTACATTTTTGTTAATATAGTTTATATATTTAGCAAAAATATATTTTACATTGTACATGAATAAACTATAAAAATGTATTATGTCAGAAAATATTATATCATATGAGAGTGATAAGAAAACATATATATATTTGTGTGTATAATCCTGCTTTTTAATGTTTAAAAAATATTATGTTCCTCCAAATATAAAAGTTTTCAATATATTAATCAAAAAAAAAAAAAAAAACAATCAGATCTGTATATTTTTTTTTCTTTGTTTAATTGTTTTTTTACCTTACATAGACATATATATATATATATATATATAATATTTAAAATGAAAATATAATTTACCATATTTTTGTTGAAACCATTTGATACATATTATATAAACGATAATTTCAATTTATATTATTACAAAAAAAAAAAAAAAAAAAATACAAGAAACAACAATTATATATATTATATATATATATATATATAAACCTGCGTTAAAAAAAGAATTATAATATAATAATAAAACATTATAATGTACATCTGCATATTTAAAATATGTGCTTATTATTTATTTATTATTATTATTTTTTAATATATTTATATTTAATATATATAAATAATAATAATATATTCTTTTAATATTTTTTTAGCCTTTTAAAAACGATGTAGAAATAAAAAGAAATCTTATAAGGGACATGAAAAAATATAATAAAATAATACAAAATAAAAAAAAAAATTGATTATATAAAATAATACATATATTATTATATATATATATAATAATATATATATATATTATATAAAATTTTAACCAAATTGTATACAAAGTATATATTTTTTTTCTGATGTTTTCCTCTATAAAATAATACGTACTATACCATAGGTATTAAAAAATAATAATATATAAAATATGTACCTTTAGAAGTAAGTACTGTATCAGTTTAATATACGATATTCAATAAATAAATAAATTATATATATATTTATATATTTTTATTTGTTTTTTTTTTTAATATATACTTATTTATTATATGTGAATCATATTTATATATATGTTTTTTTTTTTTTTTTTTTTTTTTTTTTTTTTTTTTTTTTTTTTTTTTTTATATTTGTTCCTTTATTTTTATTTCTATTTTAACTTTTCTTATTTATTATATTTTTTTCCATATATATAAATATTATATTATATTATATTATATAAAATAAATATGTATATATTTATATATTAATATAAAAATAATATAATATTATTATATATACATGGGAGTAATATTTATTATATGCCTCATAAAAATATTGACATAATATTTTCATATATATTGTGTTATAATATAATGAAATTAGTTTATAAACATTATATATTAAGAATTATATATTTTTAAGTGACGGCATATAAGTAAAAAAAAAAATATATATATATATTATATATATATATTATATTGTATTTAAAGGAAATATTATAAGAATTTATATGACATGAAAAAAATATATATATATATATATATATATATTATTTATATATATATTTATATATATGGTCATTTATGTTTATTTATATAATATGAATTATTATATACCTATTTTACCAATAAGCCTTTTATAAATTTATAAAAGCTAGGATTTTTTGTTGATTGGTGATATGTATATATTTATATATTGAAATATTAATATTTTATCAGATCAGCATTATACCTTTTTTTTATAAAAAGAAATAAAAAATACTTTTATTTTATTTTATTTTTTTATTTATTTAATTTATTTTTTTTTAATTTAGTAATAATACATATATAAATTTTTAAGAAATAAAGAAAAATGAATGAAAAAAATAAAGATGGACAAGATGAAAAAAATAATAATAATAATAAAGAAAATACGTCCATGAATGTGAAGAGTGGAAATAGTATATACCAGAATAAAAATGACATGAATAATTATTTATATAATAATAATATAAATATTAGTGGTAATACTAATAGTGGTTATTTAAATTATCCTGGAATTTATAATAATAATAATAATAGTAATAATATGAATCATTTTAATAATTTGAATGATTTAAATAATAATAGATATTATGCTTCAAATAAAAGTAGTGTTGTATCTACTTATCCAAATAGTAATAATTATTATCATAATAATAAAAGTGATAGTTATTACAAAAGTGTAAATTATAACACAGATAATATAAATTATATGAATATGTATAATAATAAACATAATATTAATAGTAGTAATATAAATAATGTTAATTCTAATAGTAGTCATATTAAAGATGAAGAACGTAAATCATCATCTATAAATAATAATGATTTATCATATTATATAAATAATAATAACAATAATAATGATAGTTATGTAGAATTATATATTAATAAAGTTAAAGAGATATATTATTTTCATGTTTTTTATCATTATATAAAATTAGGTTTCCCAGAAAAGGAGGCTGCTATTGAATCGAAGAAATATATATTTATAACATTAAGTAGATATTTTTTATTAGTTAAAAATGCTATATTATCATCACCTGAATCTGTAAAACAAATAAATAATTGTGTGTCATCTAATTTGATGTATTATCAACAAAAAACGAATTTACAAGAATTTTTATTACAACAACAATCAGGTTTACAAAATGTGAATACACAGAAAATTAATATATATGAACAAATGAATTTAAGTAATTTGAATATAGCTAATTTGAATATACCTTTAAATGATTCAGGTGAATTGGTTGATTTATCAAAAGTAAAAACGGATGATATGAAAAATAGGGAAAACATAAAAGATAATAATATGAACATAACAATTAATAATAATAATAATAATAGTAATAATATTAATAATTTGCCAAGATATATTAAAAATAACACATTTAATAGTAATACAAATCCTTCATGTATTGTTAATGATAATATGCAAAGTGAAAAACAAAGTAATAATTACTATAATATAAAACCTGAAAAAATTAATGATATGATTGATTCTATTGAAGAAATGAAAAAACTTAATACTAATAAAAAAGAAAGAAAAACATTTTCTGATTTTCCACCTGAACAATTCATGCAAAATAAAAATGATTCAAAAGAAAACATGAATGAGGATTCGAAAAAGAAAATAAGTTTTACATTAAATAAATCAAAGAATAAAATATTCCAAACGTATAATCGTTATTTAAATAATAAAAATAATAAGTCAATAAGTGACGCTGTTAGTGAAGTGAGTGACTTGAGTGATGATAATAAAAATGAAAAGGGAAAAGAAAAGGTTAGGAATAATTTTGCTAATGATTTATCTGATCAAAATAATATGAATAATATAAATAATATTGGTAATATGAATAATTATAGAAATGATTATAATAACATGCATATGAATAATACTCAAAATAATAAGGATGATATAAATAATAATTTGTATAAAAAAGATAATATACCTAATAATGATGTTATAATGAATTATAGGGAATCCATAAATAATCATATGAATGTAAATAATAAATATAATTACCATAACAAACAAAATAATAATCATATGGATAATAATATGAATAATAATATGAATAATAATATGAATAATAACATGAATAATAATATGAATAATAATATGAATAATAACATAATTAATAATCAATTTTATAATAATGTAAATAGTTCAATGGTTAATAATACATATGGATTACCTAAATATAACAAAGAAGATATGAGTAGAAATATTATGAACAATATGGGTGGTATTTTTAGTATGAATTACGGAAATAATAACAATAATAACAATAATAATAATAATAATAACAATAATAATAATAATAATAATAATATTTATGATGGTAATATTTCAAATAGTATTAATACGGGCGATATTTATGATAATAAGAAATTCTTTCATATGAAGAATAGTTATATGGATGAAGGAAATATGATGAAATATAGGAAAAACGATCAAGATGATTTAAGTAATTGTTATCCGTATGATAATAATAGACAAAAAGAAAAAAATAATAAATTAGGTGAAGAAGATTTAGAATATAATTCAGATAATTATGATAAAGATGATTATTCAGATGAAGATGGTAATTATCTTTATAATAATAAAGATATGGATAATAGGAATAAACAAAATAATAATAATAATAATAATAATAAAATGAATAAATTATCTGATATACCATTTTTTACAAATAATAATGATTCCAACGTTAAATGTGATAATTTAAAAACATATATAAAAAATTTAAATGATCATTTTAAAGAACAATGTAATAAAAATAAAGAATTCTCAAAGTGCTTAAGAAATTTTATATCAAAAATATATACATTGAAGAGAAAAAAAATTATAAGATCTCCATTCTGGTTAAGTAATGTGATGCCAACTGAAGAAGATGTAATGGGAATGGATATTTATTTTTTTTCTCATCAAAAAAGTAATATATGCTTAAATATATATTATATATATATGAAAATATGTCTTTGTGTAATTATATGTTAATTTATATTATTATATATTATTTATTATTTTGTTTATTATTATTTTGTTTATTATTATTTTATTTTTTTATTAGGAACGAAAAGACGCATGGGTAATAACATGGATTTAGATAGTGACATGATTGGAAGCATTTTAAGTGATAAAAAAATGAAATTAAGTCAAGAAGAAATTGAAAAGAGAGAACGAAGAAGAGAGAAATGTTTCGATCTTAATAGAAATAAGAAAAATAATTTGATTGAAAATTCATTTTATATTGATACAAATGGTGAATGTGTAGAGAGGGGAAATGAAGATTTACGAAATCTTGAAAGGCTTATGGACAAATATAATTTTGCTAATTGTTATAAGAATAAAGATTTTGTTGGAGAATGTAAAAATATTCAAAAGTTTTTCTTTAGATTAACATCACTTCCGGAAAGAAAAAATGTAAATATAAAATGTATATGTATATGTATATCTATATATGTGTATTATGTATAAGTATATGTTTTCAATTATTAATATTATTTATATGTATGTATGTATATATGTATGTATTTATTTATTTATATTTATATTTTTTTAGGTAAGAAGTTTTTCCGTTTTGAAGTGCACTTATGCATATATACTTTATAAATATAACATGGATAAGAATTATAAATATATAAATGAACAATTTAGATCGTTGAGACAAGATTTGAATATCCAGAATATATTTCATGATGATGTTGTGAATATATATGAAACGAATATCAGAATATGCATAGTAAATAATGATTTATTTCAATTTTTGCAATGTATTAATAAATTGTTTGAATTATACCAGCGACTTAATATAACCAAATCGAAGGTAAAATATATGTGTAAAAATATAATAAATAAATAAATATATATATATATATATATAATTATATTTATGTGCATGTATGTATGTTTTTATTTATTTTGATAGGTTGAGTTTTTATGCTATAAGCTTATTTACATGACATTGCAAAATATGCATCAGGAATTTCTTATAGAATATTTAGCTTTAAGTGATGAAGAAAAAAATCACGAAAATATACAGTTATGTTATTATTTGAATGAATGTATAAAAAACAAAATGTACTTAATAAATATAAATATGGTATCACCATTAGATGATGAACAAAATCATGAATATATATATTATAGAATATTTGTGAATAATCATATATTACAATATTTGCCTATATTAATGTCATTAAATGAAAATGTTGATCTTAATGTAAATATGGATTCTCTTATATCCTTTGTAAAAAGTCATGGTGAAATGAATAATTTAGAAAGTATTGAAAAAAAGAAATGTAATATAGAAAATAGTAATCAAATTAAAATGCCATATTTAACTAATTATTTGATTGTTTTATTTTTGCCCAAATATAGATTATTGGCTCTTATAAATATTTGCAAGTAAGTTTAAAAATAATATAATAAAATGAATAGTGTTATTTTGTATAATTGTAGTAATATTTTAAGGGAAATTTGTGGAAGTGAATAAATGAATAAATTAATAAATGAATAAATGAATAAATTAATAAATGAATAAATTAATAAATGAATAAATTAATATATGAATAAATGAATATATGAATATATGAATATATGATTATATGAATATATGAATATATGAATATATGATTATATGAATATATGAATATATGAATATATGATTATATGAATATATGAATATGCGTGTGTAATTATATACATATATATATATATATATATATATATATATATATACATATTGTTTGTTTTTGTTTAGGACCAGCATAAAGGTAAATATATCCACGTTAACAAAATTATTAAATTTTGAAAATGATGAAAAATGTTTAACATTTTTAAATGAAGTGAATACGATTATTAGTAATAATGAAGTGTTGAGTAAATCGTCTCTAGTAAATCTTATGAAGTCACCTCTTTTGAAGAATAAATATATCAACCATATAAGATAGGCACTAGTATCTTTGATTACATACACAGATATAAATATATTATATGAGGGGTGAAATTGAATAATTGCATGGATATATATATTTTTTTTTTTATTACACTCGAAATATATATATATATATATATATATGTGGGTTTATTTATTTACTTATTTATTTATTTATTTATTTAATATTTATATTTTTTTTTTTTTTTGTTTTTGCAAGACTTATAATTTGTATATAAGTTTTAATTATAATTTACGTTAAGAGTAAATATTTTTTGTTTTAACTTTATAATAACAGGTTAATTTTTTATAATCCTCTTGAAAATTAAAAAAGAATAATATATATATATATATATATATTTATTTATTTATTTATTTCATTATTTTTTTTTTATTTTATTTTATTTCTATTAAATTATGTCTATGTCGTGATAAGGCAAATTCCTCATCTTAACCGTATGAACAGGAATTGCATATACCGGGTGCATTTGTTGCAGGGTATATTTTTTTTCGGACTCGTTGAGATTATCTATCAAACTTAAAGCGGCTAATCCAAAAAAGGTATGGCAAATGTCTGGAAGGCAATCAGGGTTATCACTTATACCACCTTTTTCAATATCTTGACAAAGAAGAATATAATTTTTTAAAGCATTTTTATTAATCCAATTATATTTTTTTAAAACAATAAGTGTAGAGAAAATCCACCAAGAGTAGCAAGTGTCTGTTAATTTTTCAGCTCTTCCATTAAAACCTCCATTAGTAGTTTGTCTAAGACTTAACCAATGAGCTAATTTATTTTCATTAATTAAATATAATTTTTGTATTAAAAATAATGTCGCAATACAACAAAAAACACTAGCTGCATGTGGCTCATTTCCACTTACCCATGAAAAGCCATTTTCACATATAGCATAATTCGTTAATAAATATGATGAGATTTTATCTACACAAACTAAATTAATTTTGTTTAATATGGTTAGACAACTAACTGCACTATAAACAAATCTTGTATCAACTTCTCCCCACATATCTCCTTTAAAGGAACCATCTTCATTAAACAAGGTTAGTATATACTTGCATGTATTTTCTCGTATACTTTTAGAATATACATTATAATTATTATCATTTGTATTATTAAAATCAAGTTTATTATTATTATTTGTATTATTTAAATCAACTTTATTATTATCATTTGTATTATTTATGTCATGGTGATTATTTGCTTTATCCATATATTCATTAATCTTGTCAAAAGAATAATTCAATAAAAGTAATGATAATATAGCATGGTGTGTAGAAACAATATGCGAATCATAATTTATATTATTTCCAAAACCACCATCAACATTTTGACATTTTAAAATAAAATTTATGAACTCTTCTTTTTTCTCTATTGTATGTGATAAAATTTTACATGAACAAAGGAAATAAAAAACTCCACACATTTTTAGAGTTTCATTAAATATTAGTTCTTCTGCATTTTTTATTGTTGTATAAGATTCCAAATATTGGATATGTTTCTCTTGCACAAATTCGATATCCTCACTCATTTTATATAAACTACAATGATTATACATACATATATATATATATATATATATATGAAGAAATGTTTTTAAAAAAATAGATAAATTAATAAGGATAATATATTAATAACTATGTTAATAATAAATATTTTTTCTTCATTGTCGAAGATTTTAATTTTTAATATAATGTATTACATATATGTATAATATATAAATTATATCTATTATAATGACCATCATATATGAATAATATATATAAATATATATAATAAGATGGCATTCAAAATATGTAAAATTATAAAAAAGAGAAAATAATAATATATTTACATATTTTTATAAGAATTAGCCAAATTAATTAATTGATAACAAATTATTATAGGTAAAAAAAAAATATTATTTTTATATATAACTAATAAAACAAATAGGAAACATATAATATCATGATTGGTGTATCTAATTTTTATTGATTTTTATATATTAAATTGTGATATAAAAATATATTAAATAATTACATAACTTTTTTTATTTTATTATTAAAAGAATAGGATGAGATATATTATTTTATATATGTATAAATATTATATATATATATATAATATGTATTACATATTATACCCTATTTTTTTTTTTTTTTTTTATTTGTAACCTATAATAATATGTACAAAAATAATCTAATTATAAGTCGAATGTTTAAACACTAATATTTTGGAATAATATTTAGAAAAAAAAAAAATTCATAAATAAGTAAATGTATATATAATATATATATATATATATATATATATATATATAGATTTTTTTTTTTTTTTTTTTTTTTTTTTTTTTGTAGTTCAATTTCTAACCTTTGAATAATCCATTTAAAAAAAAAAACAAAAAATATATATTTATTAAAATTCCATACATGGTTTAGAAAAAAAAAACAAAAAAAAAAAAAAAAAAGATGAAAAGATGTGAAGGAAATAGAAATGATAAAGCTATTTTCATCAAAAAGATATAATAATAATAATAAAATATTATTATTTTGCTTAGTAATATTGATATTATATAAATATACATATTCATTACACAATAGGTGGAATAAGAATAATAATGTGTATTTATCTAATGGAAAAGTAAAAAGAGAGAAAAGAAATGGTCGAGGTAAATTATATATTTTAAATAGATATGTAAGAAATGATATTATAAAACCACATAAGAATATAATTAAAAATATATTTCGTTTAAAATTAGTTAATGGTTCAACAAAAAATGTGGAATTAGAAAATTATCGAAATATTGGAATTATAGCACATATAGATGCAGGGAAAACTACAACTACTGAGAGGATATTATATTATACAAATGTTATAAAAAAGATTGGAGAAGTACATGAAGGATTATCGACAATGGATTATTTAGATATAGAAAGAGAAAAAGGAATAACAATAAATGCAGCTGTCACTACATGTTATTGGAATGGTAGTGAAAAGAATTTAGAAGATTATCGTATAAATATAATTGACACTCCAGGACATGTTGATTTTACTGCTGAGGTTGAAAAAAGTTTAAGAGTTTTAGATGGTGGGGTTGTTGTTTTTGATAGTAGTGAAGGTGTGGAATCACAATCGGAAACTGTATGGAAACAAGCTAATCAATATAATATTAGTAGAATAATATTTTTAAACAAATTAGATAAAGTGGGAGCAAATTTTGAAGGTTGTATTGAAGAAATAAAAAGGAAATTAAATAAGAAGATATTAATTTTATATGTTCCTGTTTTTGAAATGAGCAAATTCATTAGTACTATTGATATATTAAAAGAGAAAATGATTGTATATAAAAATGCTCATGATTTTATTTTTGAAGATATACCTAAAGAACACTATAATTTATTTTTAAAATATAAAAATTTATTATTTGAACAGATTGCTGAAAATTTTAACTCTTTCCTTGATAATTATTTAAATGACAAAGCTATGAATATACAAGAAATTGAATATTATATTAGAAAATTAGTTGTTGAGGAAAAATATAATGTTGTTATGTGTGGTTCAGCTTTAAAAAATAAAAATGTACAAATGTTATTAGATATGGTTGTAAAATATTTACCATCACCTATTGATTCAATTAAAAATTATAAAAAGCAAATTATATATATACATGATGTAAATAGAAGAGGTGAAAAAATTGTCCCAGCCAATTCTGAATCTAACCTAAAAAAGGAAAAAGTTATGTTAAAAAAAAATATTAACAAAGGGGAAGAACACAATGTGGAAAATAAAATACCTGCACATGAAATAAACAAAGATTCTATGAATATAAAAAAAGGTACTACAGAAAGTGACACGTCTAGTTCGACATGTGTTGCAGATTCAAATAATATATCTGGACCTAACAATATATCATCGGAGAGGTCCCAAAATAATATGAAGGATGACCAAATAAATTACCAGGATTCTATTTCAGACGAATTGAACGAGTCGAATATAAAAAATTATAAAAGAAAAATGGTTGGATTAATTTATAAAATTATGAACGACCAACATTTAGGAAATATTAATTATGTACGTATATATGAAGGACAAATAAATAGAGGTGAATTTATATATAATAATAGAACTAAGAAAAGTGAAAAAATTTCAAAAATATTTTTTATTCATTCAAGTGAAAAATATGAACTAGAAAATGCTAAGGCAGGTGATATTGTAGGATTAGTAGGTTTGAAAGATACTCAAATCGGTGATACGTTGAGTAATGTATTTTTAAGAGCAGAATTGAAACGTATAAAAGATATTCCTCCTATTATAAGTTATTATATATATAATAAAAATAAGAATGAATATGAAAAGTTAATTAATGCATTAATTAAAATTAAAAAAGAAGATCATTCCTTTTTTTATCATATAAATCAAGATACGAAGGATTTGCTTATTAGTGGAGTTGGAGAATTGCATTTACAAATTATAATTAACAAAATTGAAAAAGATTTTAATATACCAATAATTTATGGGAAACCACAGATATCTTATAAAGAGACATTTGTAGAAAGTGTAAAAGCAAGAGGAAAGTATATTAAACAATCAGGAGGTAGAGGACAGTATGGTGATGTACATATTGAAATTGAACCAATGTATAATTATAACGAGCAAGAAGATGAAGAAGGAGAACAAACTGATCAAGAACAAAATGGTGTTGATGAAAAAGAAAAGAAAGAACAAAAATATATTGAACAAGATATAGATAATAATAGTATGAATATAAATACGTCAGAAGTAAATAATAATATAATTATAAAAAATGAAATTACATGTGGAGCTATTCCATCTGTATATTTCGATGCTATATATACTGGTATAAGGGAGCAGTGTAACATGGGAATTCTTTTTAATTCTCCAGTAATAAATATTGTGGTTAGAATAGTTGATGGTTCATTTCATCCAGTTGATAGTAATGAGCATGCATTTAAGCTAGCTGCTGGGTTGGCAATAAAGGAGGCAGCAAAAAAGACGTCCATAAGGTTGTTGGAGCCAATAATGAACGTAATATGAATATATGAAATGACACATATGTGTTATATATATATATATATATATATATATATATATATGTATATATTTATATTCACGTTTTTATTTTGTAGCTAAACGTTACTGTGCCTACCGAATATTTGGGAGATGTAATTAGCGATTTGGTTAAGAAGCGAGGAAAGATACAACACATAGATGAAAGTAAGTGAATGATAAGTTAATTGTGAATAATCATATATATATATATATATATATATATATATATATATATATATATATATGTTTATATGTTTATATATTTATTTATATTTATTTTAACAATCTAGGTGATGAATTCACAAAAGAAATAACCGCTAGGGCACCTATGGCTTCAGTTTTATCGTATGTTAGTGATTTGAGGAAAATAACCAAAGGAAGAGGTAAAAATGAATATATAAATATTAGTCACCTTTTTATTTATTAAATAAAATAATTAAACATAATTTATATGTACATGAATAATTATAATTGTATATATATATATATATATATATATATTTTTTTTTTTTTCTTTTAGGTAATTATACTATGACGCTTCACAAATATTCTTTAGTTCCAGAATATATACAAGAACAAATATTACAAAAGAAAGAATAACATCTTTATACATTTAATTATAAGTGAAATAAAATATCCACAAAAGGAAAAATATACAAATATATAAATATATACATATATATATTTTTAATTGTTTCATTTTAGCAAAATGGATGTATATCGTAAGAATATATGTTCCAATAATTTTTGTCTTTGTCTTTATATTTCAAATTTTTTTTTTTTTCTTTTTTTTTTTTTTTTTTTTTTTGTTATTTCATTATATATAAGCAACATAATAATGTTTTATAATTCTTAATATAATTTTTTTTTTTTGAAAAGATATATGTTCTATATGTCATATGTCATATGCCATATGTCATATTTAATATTATTATTTTTATAGTTTTAAAAAAAAAGAAAAGAAAATTTATTTTATTTAATTATTTATATATAACTTTTATCTATTATAAATATTTTAAAAATAATTATAAGAGTATTTAAGGGTGTGGTAATGCATTATAAGAATATATAATTATTGAATTAAAACGACAAGGTGTAAAATAAAAAATAATGTAATGTACATCATTGTGTGTTATAAAAATATATATATATATATATATATATATATTCATTTATATTTTATCTTATAAAATATTTGTTGTTTTAATAAAATTTTGTTTATTTTAATTTTATTTTTTCAGTCTACATAATTATTATAATTATACATTTTTGATGTCTCTATTTTGATACATATTATTCATATAGTGAATAATGTACAAATACTTGTCAACAATTTTATATATAATTTCTTTATGTTGATCTGTTATATTTTTTATAGAATAGTAATATTTGATTTTTTGAATATTATTTAAGAATAGATGATAATAAAATTGGTCTGTTTTGAAATACATAAATATTTTAAAAATGATATGATAAGAAAATAAATCTAATTTATTAACTGCAAGAGAATATTGAATAATTTTATTAAGTCTTATACATTCAAATGATATATCTTGTAATATATCTTTTCTTAATTCTATATTATTATTTTTTATTATATTGAATATATTTAATTCATTATCATATAAAATCTTGTCTTTAATATATGATTGAAGTGTATCTTCTATTTTGTCTTTATTAAAAAATTCGATGTATTTCAAAATATGAGTATTTACAAAATCCTCGAAATCTGTTCTGTTTTCATAAATAAATGAGCATATATCTTGATTTTTTATTTGACTTGTATATATTTCTACATTTTTAATATAATTATGAGAAGCCAAACATGCTTTTAATAATAAAGATATATTTAATGATATATCTTTTTCTCTATCTATATCTATAATAGATAAATGGGATAATGTATATATATATTGTTGTAATATTTTTTCTTTCTCTTCATCATTTAATATATTCGAATATGTTTGTCCATAATTTATTGTACATATGTTTTTTTGTGCATTATTTGATATATATTCTTTATTCGTAGTATATCCCTTGTTTGTATTAGTTAGTCTATTCATGCATATTTTATTTATGTCCTTCTTTTTGTTATAGTTTACATTAATTTCGTTAAAAAAATTAATAAATAACATTTTTTTAGTGAGACATGTCATGAATAAGGAGTATAAAATGAAAAATTTATAAAAATTTTTTATCATCATTTTTTCAAACAAGTATGTTCACAAATAAATACATATATATATATTATATATATATATATAATATGTTAAAGTTCAACAAGTATGTAAATAATACCTTTTTTTTTGGCCTTTCTCTTGATATTATTAAATATGTACATGTAATGTATTTGTAAATTTAATGAAATAAAAAAAAAAAAAAAAAAAAAAAAAAAAAATTTTATTATATATTTGTTTTTCATTATTTATTAATTTAAAACAATAGGATTGTCATTTGATAAACAAAAAAACCACATATAATTTACAGATCATAATAGTACTTATATGTATATATATTTTTATGCATGAAATAAAAAAAAAAAAAAAAAAAAAAAAAGTTGTATGTGTAGAGCAGCAAAAGAATACGATTTATTCTTTTTCATCAATAGGGATATATTTTTATTAATTTAATATCAATTTAAAAAATGAAAAGTTATAAGGTTGCAAACACATATTAAAAGAAAAGTATTTAAAAAAAAAAAAAAAGTCATTTATATAGTATTATATATATATAGGTATAATAAAAAGGGAGGAAAATTAAGAATATATTAAAAAAATAAATGTATATATCATATAATATAACATAGATGGTTATATGGATTTAGATAAATATGTATATATCTTATTTTTTCTCTTATGTGTATACAAAGTAAGATTTAACATTTAAAAATTTTATCATGTAGAAAATATGGTATTATACCCCTTAAAAAAAATAATAATAATAAATAAATAAATAAATAAATAAATATATATATATATATATATATATATATATAACATATTGTTTATAATAGACGAATATATTTTTTCTTTTTTATGAGCATATTCTCTTATGAAATACGTAATCACTCTTTTGACATTCAACTGAGCAGTAGTAGACCTTTTTGCATCTTCCACATCTTTTTAGGTTTTGTTCCTAAAAATTAGAAATATGAAGAATATATGACGAGGATAAAAAAATACATGAAAACAAATAAATATACATACATACATATGTACATATATTTATATATATATATAATACCTTATAACAATGTTCACATGCGTTAACTTTTTCAGTGGGTGCTTCGTCATTTACTCCTGCATCATTTTGTCCTTTCATTTGTTTTAGTAAGTTTTGCATGGCTTGTGCTTGATCCCATCTTTAATTATAAATGATCAAGGGGAAAAAATAAAAAAAAATAAAAAAATAATAAAATAAAAAAATAATAAAATAAAAAAAAGACAAAAGAAATATTATATATATATATATATATATTTTAGTGTGTGCTATATAGAATTTAAAAATACATACATATTAAATAATATATAATTATTTTTATTTTTGGTGCTTTTACCTGTTTTCGCTTTTGGGGGGATTCTTTAAGAATTCATCATATTCACTTATTGTAAAATCACATCTTTTGAAATCTTCATTATCATATGTCTTTGATAAGAATGCGTCACCATAAATTTCTGTACTACAAATTCTTGATGCTCTACTATTATAAGGTAATTTTTTTATTCTTCCTATATCATCAATATAACAATTAATTCCCAGAAAATCATTTTTTTCATTAGGTATGGTTAAAGGTATTATTTGATAAGTTTGAGATGATTCAATTGCATTATTTATAATATCTGGAGATATGGTATTTACCTTTTCTTTATCTTCATCATTTTTATCATTTGTTTTTAATTTTTCTTTGATACTTTCTTTTAATTCATCCTTTCCTTTTTCATCAAATATTATTCTCCTAAAATAGGAACCTAATGTATTCTGAAATTTCTCTTCACTACCTTTAAAGGTTAATTCTTTTATCTCATTATTTATATCGCAACTTATAAGAACATATTTAAATTCATTATGAATACATTTTAATATATCATCTACCATTTTCTTCTTTTTTTAATTATGTATATAAAATATATAAAAATAAATAAATAAATATATATATATATATATATATATATATATATTATTATGTACAAATTTTTTTTTTATATTTTAACAAATTATTTAAAATTCAAAAAAGAATTTCTTTTTTACTTTTATAAAAATAACGGTGATTACTTTCTGGGAACTTCTATTTTATGCACAAAGAATATAATTAATTATATTATTATTATTTATTATTTTTTATTTAAATATATATAATTTTAAATATTCAATTCGATATTAAAAATAAAAAATATATATTATTTGTTTTTCATGATCTATATTTCAAAAGAAAGGTATATTTATAAAATATAAATTATTTTTAAAAATTAACAGAAAAGGGGGATAAAAAAAAATATATATTTTTTCATATATTTAAAAATATAAAATTTATAAATAAATATAGAAAGAGGCATATATATTAATATATATAATTAATGTTCTTCCAAAAAAAAAAAAAAAAAATATATATATTTTTAAATATATAATAAATATATAATAATATATAAACCTTTACTGTATTTTATTTTATTTATTTTTTTTTTTTTTATAAAATAAGAGAAAAACGAATAAAATATAGATTTAATTTTTTTATACGATTTATAGATATAAATATATAAAACCATAAGAACATATTTTAATTTTACTTTAATTAAATAATTATGTTTAAGTTTTATATTTTTTTAAATATTCACATGTTATTTTTATTCATTTATATAACAGAACATATTTTACTGAAGGATATATTTTTTTTATTTTTATTTTTCTTACATACGTTGTAATGTTGTAAAATGTAAATAAAACAAAAAGAAGAAATTACAAATTTATGTGTAAATATAAAAGAATCTAATGATATATATATATATATATATATATATATATGAGGTGTATTATATAATAATATATCATCTCAATTTAATTTTTATTATTTTTTAATAATATTTATGGGTAATGTTATTTATTTATAATATATAAAAAAACATAATGTAAATATTTGAATTAATAAGCTTATTTAAAAAAATATTAAATAATAAAAACAATATTTTCAAAAATAAAAATATTATAAATGTCACACATATATTCAAATATATAAATATATATATATATATATATATATATGTGTGTAAAATATTTACAAACAATATTTATTAAACTTTTAAAAAAAATAAATAAATAATTTTATAAATATAGAGATGGGGAAAAAGGTATACCACGTCTTAATTTATTAGTGGCTAATGTTAATGTTTCACACATGCTATCATTATTAATACCTCTAAATGCACAAATCATTTGCCTTATAAGTTCATCTAATCGTCTAAAAAAAAAAAAAAATATATATATATATATATATATATATATATAAATGTATGATAATATGACGCAATAATTATATATATATTTATATTTATTTATTTATTTGCTTACCTTAGGGTTCTTATTATAGACCCTTCATATATTTGCGAATCTGACAATATTTCAACAAATGAGTGTCCACGTGCCCATAATAAAGCTATGGGCATAATTGCTGATTTAAATTTGTCGATATAATCCTTTAGATTTATGTTCATTCCACATTCATTCATTTTCGTTGCTACATGATTTGCTGTTTTAATAATTTGCTGATATCCTTCTACTAATATTGGATCATTAATTGTGATTTCTTTACTTGTGGATTCATCATATACAAAACATGATAAGAATGCACATATATAATCATAATTATATTTACTAAAAAAATTTGAAAAAAATAATTCTGATATTACTAGTTCATCTACACTTAAAATTGCACTTGCTATTTGTCCTTTCATAGTAACAACATAATTTTTTTCTTCATGATTATTTTTGTATGTTTCATTTTTAATATTCATAATTCGTTCATTTTTTATATGTTCTGTTATTGAATTTTCAATAGTTTTTATATCTTTTTCATTTTTAAGATTTTCTAAATTATATGATACTTCAATATAATTTAAGCTTTCTAAAAGTACTAGCATATTTTTCAGTTCTTTTTTGAGAACTATAAATCTACATTTTTCTATATTACTTTCTAATATATTTTTTTCACATTGTAGAGCTACATATTTACTATACATTTGGTAATATTTGTTCAAGTTTTTATTATTTAATAGTTTATTTTTATTTATAATATTTTCATGAAATTTTAAATTTTTTACAATCGAAATAAAAGTTTCATTTTTTATTCCCATTTGATTAGGATTTATAACTGGAATATTTTTTTCTCCTTTTAAGCAAGTTACCATAGTATTATATTTGGTTTTAATATTTTCAATTTGTTCTTCATTCTTTTTATCAAATGGTTTATCTATACTTAGGACAACAGCAGATAATTGATAAACGCATTTAATATTAAAGGATATAACTTTCCATCTGGCTTTTGATCTATCACTTGCTGGTTGGTATTCTTCACCATAATTATTATTATTATGATTTATATTATCATCGTCATCATCATTTATGGTTAGTTTTCTTTTCATATTATGATTACAAGGCACAAGACATTCAACAAATAATGTTTCTTGTTCGCTCTTAGCTTGTTTTAAATTATTATGATCACCAGAATGGTTATTATTATTATTATTGTTGCTGTTGTTGTGTTTATTTTTTTGGTTGTCATTTGCTTTCTTATGTTCAATAAGTTGACCTTCTATACATATGCACCAGCCCCAACGTAAATCCTCCTGAATTATATACAATAGTCTACCTAGAGATAAATATGGGGTTATATGTTTTTTCATTGTTAATATGTATCGATATGTTTCTCCTACATCTATTAATTTTTGTTTCATGGTGTAAAAATTAGATATACAAGAAAAGATAGTGCTATAATTTAATAATTCTTTATTAATAACGTTTTCATTATAATGTTGTGTGCTGTATGATGAATAGTTTGTATATTCTTCTTTAAATTCTTCTTTTATTTCTTTGTGTTTATCTGCATTTAAGATAACTTCATCATTAGAAGAGGTATCTTTAATTTTCAATTCTGAAGAAGTACCTAAGTTTTGATTATTTTTAATTTGCTCATAATTATTATACATAATTTTTGTAAGTAACTCATCTTTAGTAATTTCATTATTATTTTCGTCTAAATGAATATTTGTTAAATGATTAAAAATTTGTTTAATATGTTCTTCTACTTTTTTTTTGGCTAGTATTTTTTGAGAAAGGTTTTTTTTCATTTGATATTGTATAAACGATCTTTCAATCATGAATTCAGGAGTAATGCCTTCAATTCGTAATAAATTTAAGATCATATTATAACCTAGATGAAATTGACTAACTAATCTATTAGCTTCTCCAACAAATAATTTATGAGCTTCTCTCCAATGTAAAGGTGTATCTAACATAATAATAACAATACCTCTATCATCTAATCCTCTTCTTCCTGCTCTTCCTGCCATTTGAATATATTCTCCTGATGTTATTAATCTTTTTTCTAATCCATCAAATTTTGTTAATGATGTAAATACAACTGTTTTTGCTGGCATATTAATACCCATAGAAAATGTTTCAGTACTAAATAACACTTTTAATAATGATTCTTGAAACATAATTTCTATGATTTCTTTAATTATAGGTAACAGCCCACCATGATGTATACCTATACCTCTTAAAAGTAAAGGTAAAATAAATTGAACTTGTGGAAGGGATCTATCATCATCTGCTAATATGCGTATAGCATTTTCATATAATTCTTTTATAACTTCTTTTTCTGTATCACTGGTTAAATCAATTTTATGCATAGCTGTCGCATTAACTTCACATTCTTTTTTAGAAAATGCAAAAATAATTAAAGGTGTATAATTTCTAGAATGACACATTTGAACAATTTTTTCTATATCATATGTTGTTTTTCTCATTTTTTTTGTATATTTATTTATATGTTGTTGGTGATGATTCTCTTCTGATGTGTTCATTTTTTCTTTAATTACATTCACAGCCTTTATGAAATTATCTTTTTTAAAATCTTTATTTTCATCACATATTAAAAATACACTTTCACTAGATGTTGGATATATATAATGTTGTAAAGGTGTAGGTCGATAGTCTGTGTATACAATATGACAAGCTTGACTTTTAATGCTACTTACCCATTCAGCAAATTGAATACCGTTAGGTATGGTTGCACTTAAAAAAATGAATCTAACCATTAAAGGTAAAAGAATAATAGTTTCTTCCCAGATAACACCTCTATCTCTATCTCTCATATAATGTATTTCATCAAATATAACCCATTTCACTTCTTTTGTTAAAGAGGAACCACGATATAACATTGATCTTAAAATTTCGGTTGTCATAACAATAATTGAGGCTTCAGGGTTAATAGAAATATCTCCTGTTATTAGCCCTACATCTTTAAATTCTTCACCTAAATCTCTATATTTTTGATTACTTAAGGCTTTAATTGGACTAGTATAAATAACTCTTTGTTTATCTCGAAGTCCTAAAGCAATGGCATATTCTGCTATTACGGTTTTTCCTGCTGAAGTATGAGCTGATACTAATACACTTTCATTTCTTTCTAGACATTCTATAGATTTTTTTTGAAAAGTATCTAATTCAAATTTATATGTCCTAGCTGGAATTAAAGGTTCTTTAATTTCATTGTGTACATAACTTTGAGGTCTAACACATTTATGAATACAATTAACATCCCCTCCAAATTCTTCTAATACTAGAACATCATCATTATTTATAGTCTTACTATTTTCAATTATCGTTTCTTCTACAATTAATTTATTTGTTATTTTATTATTTTCTTGAGGGATACTATCATCGTTTGGGTATGTTTCCCCCGTTAGATTATCTTCATTAATATTATTATTAATATTTTTTCCGTTTATATGATTATTATTTATATTATTATTTTCTTGAAGGGATAATTTCCTTATTTTGTTTACATTTTTATTTGTTTTATCAAAATTTTGTATATCACTATATATTTCTTCTTGTATTTGTTTTTTTATATTTTCTTCGGCTTTTTTATTCTTAATTAAATATTCTACATTAATTTTATAATTTTCAATATTTATATCTTTGTATAGATTTTCCTTTTTATGATTTCCTACATTATCTTTATTTACATCATCTTTATCTATATTGTTAATATTGTTGTTTTGTTTATTTATATTTTTTTCAGTTTCTTCTTTTTCTTCTTCGTCTTCATTTTTACTATTATTAGTTGAAGTTATAATTTCGTTGTCATTTTGTATGATATGGTTTTTTTTTTCTTGTTGTTGTTCTTCATCTTTTATTGAAATAATTTCTGGTATTTCATTTTCTTCAAAAACGTCAAATAAATCATCAATATTGTTGGACATTTTTTTTTTTTTTTTTTAAATTATGCTATTTAATAATTGTGATTATATATAAAATACTGTACATTTAATTGATGGTTTATATATAGTGTTCTTTTTTTTTTTTTTTTTTTTTTTTTTTTTTTTGCTATATATACATTTATTTATCGTATAATATAATATTAATTTGTTTTTCTTTTTATGTAAATTACATTTTAAGATATATTTACAAATTAAAAGAATTATAGAATTTATAACAATATTTTTGTATTATAATTTCTTTTTTACTATATATTAAATAAATATATAAATATAAATATATATAATATATATATTACATATATTACATATTATCTGCCTGAATATATCAAGGGACAGTGTTCCTTCTTTTAAATTATGTCATAGAAATCAATTTTAAAATAAAATATTATATATTATATATTATATATTATATATATATATATTATATATGTATAAAAAATATATATAATATTTTAATTTATTTTAAAAGAATTTGTCCTTTTTTTATATATTTTCCTTACATGTTTTACAAAGTATGATGTACAAGTATATATAAATATATATATTATATATATATTTAATAGAAATCTTTTAAGTTTATTAATTTTATATTTTATTATTGCCTCATTAATTATTTTTTTATTTCTATAGATTTTATAAAAATGGTTATATTTAAAATAAAACACGTTTTTTTTTAATATTCGGTATAATATTTTATATTATTCATATATTATTATATTTTTTTTTAATAATATATTAATAATATTTATAGGCTATAAAATTGTATTTTTCACCGTACTTTAAAAAATATATATATTATATATATAATATTATGTATATATTATTTTTTTAAAACGTTTTAGAATAATTAGGAATATTTTAATAAATATATAATAATGCATATATAATTATCTGTATGTTTATATTTTATTATTATATTTTTTTAATTTTAAATCATTTAAAAATATATAACCAAAAATAAAAAAGCGCAAAATGTAATAAAAATGTTAATTTTTTTTTTTTTTTTTTTTTTTTTAAACATTTTGAATATATAATAATAAATATATTCTTCTACTTTTTCAATTAATTATGTGAAAAATAAGAATTTTTAATTGTATGGATTATTACATCCCATCCCCCCCCCCAAAAAAAAAAAAAAATATATATATATATATATATTAAACAACATATAATATATATACATATCCTATATAATATAACAGTTTTCTTTCAAGGGTTGCAAATTATATAATAAAAGAAGTAAAAGGTATATATATTTAATATATATCTTGGGAATATATATTTATAACAATATGTGTCATAAAAGAAGAAAAAAAAAAAAAATATATCCTTTTTTTACAAACTTGTGGTTAGTATTTCATGGTATCATATTTTAATTTTTCCTATATCAGAACTTAAACATAATGAAAATGAATAAATAATTATATATATAAAATAATTTTTTTTTTTTTTTCATTTATTTGTTCTATTTCATTTCAGTTCAAAGAATAGATGGGTTTATATGTACACAGAAAGGAAATGTTTACATATATATATATTTTTAATAATAGTAATTTTTTTTTTTTTTATTTCAAGATATATAATATATTTCATACTATGTATTAATATTATAATATTATTATTTTTTTTTTTATGTATATAATAATTTGTACTGAAATACTTAAAATGATATAACAATACAGGAATTCCTTTATTTGGCTTTTACAATATATGTGTATAGAAAAAATTGTTCTTAAAAAAAAAAAGAAAATATATATAAAAACATATTTTATTTTATTTTTTTTTTTTTTTTTCAATGGCACACATTTTAGATTTATGCTTTATAGACACAAATCTATAAGAGTGTACGAACAGTAAAGGAATTTTTTTTTTTTTTTTTTTTTTTTTTTTTTTGTGTTCGCAGTATAATAAATATATATATATATTAATATACATATAAGTTATTGTTGTTATACTAGGATTAATAATTATATTTAAAAGTATTCCTTTTGTACATATAATGAAAACAATATAGGGCTTTTTTATGTGTATGTTTTTTTTTTTTTTTTTTTTTTTTTTTTTTTTTTTTTTTTATTGGATATATGTATATAAATCTATTTACACATATCAATATAGTGCAAACGATGTAAAGGTTTTATATTCTTAAAATATATGTATATAATATATATATGTACATATATAAACTTATATGATTTATTTTTTTTTTGTATTACTTTTTACGAAACTTTTTCTGTATATATAATAGCTCCATTAATACATTTTTGTAGTTGAAGCGAATTTTTTTTATTATTGTTGAGTTATTTATTATTTATTTATTATTTATTTTTTTTTGTGTAAATTTTAATGAAGTATATTAACAATGCATACATGTATTATATTGAAAAATAGAAGCATAAAGGGATATTTCTTATATTAATATTTTTTATGACATATATATATATATATATGATATTGTTAGAGATATATTTTTTTTTCTTTATATATGTTACGAAAGCCCTTTTTTTTAGATGTGTACATAAAAAAAAAAAAAAAAAAATTAAAAGCGTCAATGAGTTTGAAAAAAAAAAAGTTTAATTGAAGTGTATATAATATATTAAATATATATATATATATATATATATATATATATTTAGTGAATTGAAAAGGTATATATGATGCTTCATATATATTTTTATAATGTAATCATAAATTATATATATATAAATTTTTATTTTATTATTTCATTTATATTTAATAATAAATATGTGTTATATTATATATATATTTTACCATATATTTGTAATATATATATATTATAGTGTATGTTTTTTCGTGATTTTTGTTTTTTTCTTTTCTTTCTTTTTTAATTTTATGGAATTCACTTTTTTATTAGAATATTTAAAGAAAAACCTTCTTTAATTTGTTCTAATATTTTTATTTGGATATGATAAAAATTATTCATGTGTTATATAATAATTATTATACCTACTATAGTAAAAGAATTTACATATATATATAATATATATATATATATACATACCTATATATGTGTATCAGCATATATATTGATATGCACACCTATGTATTGATGTATACGCACATATATGGATGTATACACATATATATTTATGTTTACACATAAATTTTCACGTATACACATGAATAAACAAACAAATAAATAAATATATATATATTATATGTATATATATTGTATAATAATTTGTATGTTTTTTTTTTTTTTTTTTTTTTTTTTTTTATGTGATAATAAATATATATAGAATATTATTTTAATTAATTTGAAGAGATAGTGAATTTTTTTATTGTGAATTCAAATTTTGAATTAAAAGAAATGTGATAAAAATAAATAAATTAATATATATATATATATATATATAAAATAATTAAATAATAATTAATATATAAAAAGTAAGTAAAGAAAGCAATTTTGTTTTATTGTAGATAATTTTAACACAGTGTTATAGCTTTGTTGATAAGGAAAGAAAAAATTAAGTGTGAATAGTTTATACATAGAAATTAATATGATATTTAAAAATATCTGAATGATGTATTTATTATATAAAAATTGAAAGATATATATATATATATTATGTGTTAGTGAATTCTTTTTTTTTTTTTTTTTTTTTTACATTTTTGCTTATTGAGTAATCATATGTCTTATTTTTTTGTTTAGGTTATTGTATTTTGTATTTGAAGTTTTTTATATATTTATTTACTTTGTATTTTTATGAATAATTTATAAGACATAAAAGTTTACACATTTATTTTATTTTTTTTTTTTATACTCCTCTTTTTAAACGTAAAAAGAATTAATGTATATATTATATATATATATATAAATATAATATACATATATATGTATTTTCCTTCCTTCCTTCTTTCTTTTTTTTTTTTTTTTTTTTCTTTTTGATTCAGTACATGATAAGTGTGTTTATTTTTATACATAATAAAATTAGCTTCTTATAGTTTATACGTATTTTGTATATGAAAAAAATTGTTTTGGATACATGTATACACATGTATCAATTATTTTATATTTAAAATTTTGTGAATATTTAATAAGTAAAGAGATGCATATATATTTATATTACAAACAATTAAATATTTATATATATATATATTTTTTATTTTTTTCGTTATTATTCCTTTATAAATAATTTTAATTATTTATTTGAATACTTGTTCATATTATATAAATAATAATATATTATATATATTCATATAAAGTCTAATTTTATTTTAATACCTTTATTTATATTTTATATATTTTTTTTTTTATCATGGAGAAATAATATGATGTAATAAAAAAAAAAAAAGAAAAAGAATCATGTTAGTATTTATATAAAGCATACATTTTTGTGTGTTGAATGGAATAGAAAAAGTATTTATTAGAATTAAGATTATTTAGAAGATATATATATATATATATATATATATATATACATACATATGTGTAAAAGAAAAATATTAAAATTTTATATATGAATTATATATAAATTTTTCAGAACTTTTTTTATTATTATATGCTCCTTATGTATTATAATATTTATTTATATATATGTGTATTTATTTATTTATATATATTTATATGATTATTTTTTTCTTTTTCCAAAAGTACGTAATTTAAACATTTTATTTATATATTTTTTTTTCTTTCCTCTATGATTCTGATGGTGTTTTAAAAAGCATAAATTTTTTTTTAATATCTTAATATATATATATATTATATATATATTTTTTTTTCTTACACGAAGAGAGAGAATAAGTAAAATAATGTTAAAATGTATGAATGTTAGATATTTAAAAAAAAAAAATTATATATATTTAACTACATAAGAAATATCACATGTGTACTTTTGAGAAACATTTATTTTTTTTAAGATACTATAAATTTAGGTAATTTATCATATATATTTATATACATGAATAGAAAAAAAAATATATATATATATATATATATATATATATGCATATACGTTAGAGGGAAAAAGAGTACATATATGTGGATAATTAAATATCTTTAAATTTGTATTATATATTAATATAAGAAAACAAAATATATATAAAAATAAAATATAATTAAAATTACCCCGAAATATTGAAGAATAATAAAAATACCAAAAGGATGAATGTGAATAAACTACTTATATGTACTAGTGTTAATTGCAACATATTAAAATAACAATTATTATTATAATATACATCTATATATATATATATAATATATATATATAATATTTTTATGTATTTATTCTATTTATTTATTATATAATATATATTGACTTATTTTTTATAATATCTTGGTATTTTGTTTTATTCTTTAAGTTTTTCCATTTTTATTATATTTTTTATTATATATATATATATATATATATCATACATAAAATATATTTATTTTTTTTCGTTTTTATTTTATTTTATTTTATTTTTTCGACACCTTTTCTCCTTCCATATATATATAATAAAGTAGAAAAGAAGAATAAATAAACAAATTATTAAATAAAAATATATACACATATATATATATATATATATATATATATATATATAAGAGAGAAGAATAATAAAATGAGTGTAGGAGTTCCTGTAACCAAGTCGTTTAATAAATTAAAAAAATACCCATATGAAATTAATAAATTCGATAGAAGAGAAACCAGTGAATACTTCTACTTACCTGTTGATTGTCCACGTATGAAAAAATGTGACGATGCTTATTGTCCTTTAGCCCACACAAAATTGGAGAAGATATTTCATCCTATTGTATATAAGACGCAAGCTTGTCAGATGGCAAAAGATGGTGCTTGTGATTATTTTCAGAAGTGTGCATTTTATCACGATTCGAATGATAAGAATGAAGCTCATATAAATTGGACAATATGGGAAAAGAAGTGGGACAAATGGAGAAATAACATTGACCATATTTTAACACAACATAATAAGAATGATAAGGAGATAAGAAGAAAGGTTGAAAGTATTTTAAAGATACGAATGCCACATTTTAATTATGGTTCTAATAAAAATAATGTGTTTTTAAATAAAAATGTTCCAACTTTTCATACAACATGGCAAAACTTGTCTAGTTCGACTAATGGAAATAATAATATGAATAATACTATTATCAATAATATGAACAATACTTTAAGCAACATTAATAGTAATAATAATAATAATAATAATAATAATAATAATAATAACAAAATGCATAATTTAAATAACATGTTATGTTCGTCTTTAAACTCTTCAAGCGTTCCTTGTTCTACTAGTTTGTTTAATAACACGTGGAATAAATCTTTATCGAATAGCAAAAAAAATATAAAGGGTATGGAAGAGAATAAAAATAAAAATAGTTCCTGTTGGGTAAACGAATTAAATGATATAAATAACATGACCCCTGACAAATGTTCCAATATGAATAACACATTTGTAAACAAGAATAATATGTATTTTGATGAGACACTTGGCTATAATAATAATATGATAGATTGTGGGATGAATTTTGATATTCTTGATAATAATGCATATAAGGTTGTGGAATTTTGTTTTACTGATTATGAAAATAATAAGAACAAGAATAATTGTAATTGGAAAGATGGCAATGAAAATTTTAATAATTCTTCTATGACTTCTTATTTTTCTAATAATGGAAAAATACTAGAAAATGAAAAGTCGAATATATATCATTCGAACAATAATTATAATAATAACAATAATAATGATAATAATCAGACAAGTACTCATTTTGATGAAGCTTTAAATTATAATAAAACGTGTGAATATTTACCAAACCTTTTAACGTCTGAAGAAGTAAATGACAACAATAATAAGTGTAAAAAGTTTAATACATTACCAACATCATTTAAAGATAATATTGCTGGAAATATTATGAATAATTCAAATAATAGCTGTGATATGTTAAATTCTAAGTATGTATTAAATAATTCTAATAATACTTCAATATTTGATAATTATACTAATTTATCTACCCTTTTTGATATGAATGATAGTAAAATGAATAACTTAACAAATTTTTCTAATTGTAATACATTAGAACATTTAAGTTTTGATGAATTAAATAAATCGAACAATAATAACGATGATTTTTTTATATCTAATGAAAAGTCTGAAGATGGTAAGAATTTGAAATTCTCCCAATTTTTATCCTCTAATTCGAGTAATGGGGTTAGGTATGGTGCAAATAATAATGACCTGAGCATTGTTAATATGTGTGGCCTTGATACGAATGATAATAATAAGAAGGAAGATAACCCAATGGATAATAATAATAATAATAATAATAATAATGACGACAATATTAATAATAATAATAATAATAATAATAATAATTTTTTAAATAAAGAAGAGTCCAAAGAAGCCAAAACGGAAGGTACAAATTCAAACAATATTCAATCTAATGAAAATAATACAAAACCTGGAAATAATAAAAACTCAAAGAAAAACAAGAATAAGAAGAATGCCTTAAATAATATCAGAAATAATTCAATCAATAGAAATTTAAAGGGCGTCAATTTTAGTGAGGTTGTTAGTTTGAATAATAATGAAATGAAAAGTGAAGTTCAAGAAAAGAAGAAAAATAATAAGAAAGAAAACAAAAATAATAAGAATAATTGTAAGGAAAAAGATCAAGAGGAAAATAAAATTTCAAATGAGAAACATATAAATAAGAAGGAAAAAAATAAAAATGCAGGGGAGGATGATGAAGAGGATGTAACCATTACGGATATTAATGTATTAGAGAAGGAAAAAAGTAAAAACCAGAAAATTAAAAATAATGAAAATCAGCATAATAAGAAGAATAATATTGGTCAAAATAATATTAATAATAATAATAATAATAATAATAGTAAGAATGGAGGTAGAAATTCTAAAAAGGGTGGAGACATCATAAATAATCAACAAACTGTTGCAGGAAATAATAAAAAGAGTGAGATCAAAAATGGGGAAAAAAATGAAAAGAGTAATAATCATAATAATAATGATAATTTATTTAATAATAAGAATAACTGTTCGTACACGCAAATGAATAAAAAATTTACAGATGTTAATGTAATAGAAAACAACCACATTAGTGATGTTAACCATGCAAAGAGTAGTATATCTGTTCAAAGTAAGAATAATGAAAATAATATGAACAAAGAAAAAGATAACAAAAAGAAAAACAACAACAATAATAATAACAACAATAATAATAACAATAATAATAACAACAATAATAATAACAACAATAATAATAACAACAACAATAATAATAATATTTTAAATAATATTAGCAATAAAGAGAATAAAGTAATAACCAATCAAAAGAATAATGGTTTAGTAGGTAATATGAGTGGAACCATTATTAGCACAAATCATAGTAATAATAATGAAAGAGGGAACAAAAAATATATGAATAATTACCACGTTAATAGCCATGTACACAATAAAGAGAACAAGAACAACATTAATAATAGAATTAATGTAATATCAAATAATAATAACAATATAAATAATATTGAAGAGGATAGTAAAAATAATTCTAATGATATACTTACAAATTTGAATGATACAAATATTCACCAGTTGCTTATGAACCATGGACAATTGGATGATAAGGATAATATGAAAAATAATAAAAAGGATGATAATAATATAGCATTTAATGTTTTAACAAACAAAGAAAATAAATGTAATAATAATTATAATAATATTGGAAGAGCAATTACTACAGCCGTTGGAACATCATCTTTTATAAATAATAGTAATATTGGTACAGAAAATAAGAATTTTGTAAATGATATAATAGGAGATATACATGAGAAAGGTAGAGATAATAACAGTATATTTCTGGAAACAGATAATTATAACAATTTAAATAAATTGATTATGCAAGAGAATGAAAATATGTTTAATAAGAATATAAGAAGTAATGTGAAAAATATATTGGATTACATTACAATGGAAAACAAGAATATGAATAACAACAACAACAACAACAATAATAATAATAATAATAATAATAATAGTAACATTAGTGATGATAATGCCCTTTTTAGTAATAATAACTATATGAATAAACATGAAAACCTATATACCAACAATATGATTAATGGAAACAAAATAGTTGATTTTGATAACATGAGAAATATGAACAGTAATTATAATAAAAAAAATGACTGTATGTTTTTATTTAAAGATAATTTAAGTATATCAGGTTTGGGAAATGTAAATCTATGTAATGAGAAAAATATGATAAATGAAAGTTTGAATAATATTTTTAAAGGTGATAATATTAATAATAATATGTCTTTAGGTATTAATAGTCCGTGTTTAACTAAAGAGGATTTTTTTAATTGCGCAGGAAATAATAATGTGGTTGAAAATAAGTCTAAAGAATATAATATAAGTGATAATGGTATAAATGATTCGTGTGATTATACAAATAATCTTTTAAATATATTTTTATCTTGTAATAGTATTAATGAAAATTTTGATGATGCAAATGAGTATAATAATAAGATCAATGGATTTAAAGGGGAAAATCATTATTCATATAATAATGTAGGGAAAAATATTTCGACAGATATAAATGAATCTTATAATAATTCAGAGAACCATTTTAACTTGTTTGGTAATTATAATTTTTTTGGGAATAACTGCATACATTGTAAAAGTTATAAAAATGAAATAAAAAATTTAACACTTCAAATAAAGCTTATGAAAGAAGAAATATTAAAATATAAACAATTAATAATGTCATCAGGAATAAATGAAAAATTTGAGAAAAATTTCAATAGTTCGAATTTTAGTTGGAACAGTACTAAAAATTTTAATGATACATATGAACACAAAAATTATGTTTCATCTATTGAGGCAAACGATTGAAAAAATATAAACATAATATAATTTCATTTGTGTATATACATATAATGAATTATTCATATGAAACTGGATATAAAAAAAAAAAAAATTATATATATATATATTATATATATATGTTATACGAAAAAAAAGATGAACAAGACATCTTTTTTTATATGTACCTAATTATATATATGGAAGGAGGAACATTATAGATTTCTATTTGTTTGGTTTTGCACATTCAAAATGTGTATATTTAAATATATATATATATATATATATATATATATTATGAGTATTATTATATCTCTACGATTTTGTATAAAAATTTTGTTTACAAAAACATTTCTTAAACGTTTTGTGTGTGTTTATGTATATTTTAATTTATTATTATTATTACTTTTTATTGGCTTCTTTCATTTTAAATTGGTTATACAATTTTTATATGAAAGAATATGTATTTTTGTGTTTTTATAGAAAACAAATTGTTTCATAATTTTCATAGTTACACAGATGATGTTGTATTGGGGTTAGGGGGATAAGAATTCATATGATAAAGAAATTGAAACCTGGTAAATTTATAACCTAATAAATAAATAAAAAAGAAAAATATATATATATATATATATATATATATTTTATGATTATTTTATTTTTTTTCCACTATAATTTTTATACCATCACGAAATACATACATATATATATATATATATATATAATATATGTATATAGTGGTGGATATTTATTTGAATTTTTTTTACGTGGAAATTAACGTTTGTAAGTAATATATATATATATATATATTATTCTATTTTTTTTTATTTTAATTATGTGTAAAAGAAAAATAAGATATACATTATTTTATTTTTTCATATAAAATATGTTATAGACATATATATATATATATATATATATATATATATATGATGTTATTTATTTATTTTTTTTTTAAACCCCAATATTAGTGAAACATATATATATATATATATATATATATATGTTTATTGTAAAATATTATTATTTTTTGTATATTTTTTGTTTATTTGTATAATTGTTAGATTATTTATTATGTAAAAATAAAATTTTTTTTTTTTTTTTTTTTCTTCTTTTTTATATCCATATATAATAATATTGGATTAAATACATTTGAATTGTTTGTTATTTTTTTTATTTCATTTTATTTCTTTTCTTTTTTTTTTTTTTTTTGGTTGAATTCAACATACCTTCAAAATAATCAACTTTAAAACATTAAGAAGATAGATTATAAAATCGAGATATAAATATTAATAAATTTATGATTTGCATACTTTTAAAAGATATACAGAAATTAGATAATATAAGTATATGATATAAGATAAAATTTGATGAAAATATGTTTCGTAAAAAAATTAACATGGTATGTATATAATTTTTTGTATACGTTTCTGTCTTATTACAACATTTGAAGGTGTATTTTCCATTTAAAAACTAAAATTATTTTTTATATATAAAATGAATGGTTATTAAGAATTGCTGGTTTTTTTTATAATATCATACCATATCTATGATATTTATTTTTAAAAATGTTCAAGTTTTTTTTTTTTTTTTTTTTTTTTTTTTTTACCTATATAGTGAAAACAATATGATATTATCAAAATGTGTAGATAAAATTATAAAAATAGATAATGTTATGAACATATATTTAAATAATGGAAAAAGACAATTATATTTAGAATATAATAATTATAATAATAATATAAAAAATATTGGAGTAGGAGAACTTTTAGAAGAGTTCTTTGATTAATTTTTTGTTACGTTAAAAAGAAAAGTGAATTTAAAAAACAATTTGGAACGCATCATATAAATATATATATATATATATAGATAAATAATTAGAACATATAAATTATATTTTAAATGCTACACTTCCAAAAAAAAAAAAAAGAAAAAAAAAGCTTTAAATTTTATTTGTGAAATTAATTAAAATATTTGATTTCAAAAGTTTTATTTCTTCTTTTATATTTTTTTGTCTTTTTTTTATCTTTTTTTTTTTTTTTTTTTTGATAATGAAATAAATAAAATAGACATTATTTTAAGTAATATTAGTAAAAAAGGGGGAACTGAAGCTATTTATGAAAACATATTTTTGTTTAATACATAGAAACATATTATATACAACACAAAGCAACTTTTACAATTTTTGTTTAAATAATTTTAATACATTTATAAAAATAAAAAAAAAATTAATTTTAATATAAAATAAGTATGATTTAAATTCTTTGAAGAATTATATTTCTACATCATATAAAAAAAAAATGAAATTATAAATATATTCATTGTTATAATCAATGAAATAATAATACAAAGGAATATTAAAAATTATATGAATATAGATGAAGGAATCAAAGGAGAGTCCCAAAGGGTAAAAAGAATTTTTAAATAAGTTGTAGGAACAATCAAATATTTAAATATTAAAATATTAAAGTATTTAAATAATGATGGAAAAATATTGAATGAAAGAGACAAGTTACAACATTTTATAGATAAGTTCAATAAGATAAATGAAAAGTATAATTTATAAAATAAACTTAAACAAAGATATATTATGACATACTAATATTATTAAGATAAAAAATGCTTTGAATAGTAATCGTATATTAAACAAAATTATTTATCTATTAAGTGATGATATGTAATTATGAGATCACAATATAAAATCGAACATACTATCGTGGAAAATATCAATGGAAATAAAACATAGAAAAAGGGAATCGCTATTATAAATATATAAATATATATATATATATATTTCATATTAAATATGATATTTTAATTTTTATTATTTAAGTTATACTTTGGATAATATAAATCTAAAGACAACTTACTTTAAATATGTTAAAAAAAAAATTTCATGACCCTTATAAAATTGGTTAACCACAATGATGTATCGTATATAATAATTATAAATACTTTCATTTGGGTTTTTCATTTTCTATAATGAAAAAAAAAAAATTTTTATAAATTTTTTTTTTTTTTTTTTTTTAATATATATATATATATATATATATATATATATATAAATTATTAATTACAACAAAATAATAAAATGTGTTTATATTGCTTAAAAAAAAAATAAAAAAAAAACACATAAATATTATATGCCATTTATTAAAAAAAAAAAAACAAACAAGTGTCTAATTAATAGGTTTTATAGATATATATATACATTCCAAACATGAAGAAATCAAAATATAAATTTATATATATGAAAAAAATAAAAAAAATAAAAAATGAAATGAAATAAAATAAAATAAGAATAATCATCAAAATCAATAAAAATATATATCTGTTCAAAACAAAAAAATATAGATATTATAAATATATTTACACATAACACATTTTAACTGTTAACATAAGTGAATAATATAAATTTGAAACGTTAAAAAAAAAAAAAAAAAATAAATATGAAAACATTAATTTTTTAGTAGTCAAAATTAAAAAAAAAAAAATAGAATAGAATAACATTTTTATGTGGAGATTATTTTATTATATATTATTTTTTTTTTTTTTTTTTTTTTTTTTTTTGTCAATAATTCATCATTTGGTAATTTCTAAAGAACATTGTATCCTATCAAATATTTTTCATGTGGTTCCAGAATGTATCAGATATTAAAAAAAAAAATGTATAGAAAATATGTGTATAGATATCCTACATATATATTTAGATATTATGTGTATGATAATATATCGTCATGACAATGTTGATGTGGTAACAAACAAATAAATAAATATTTATTTGTACTTCTAATTCATATATTTCTTCCTATTTTATTTTATTGCGTAATAAATTTATTTTCTACGGGACATTTTTAATTTTCTGCATTGGCTGAAGCATAAACAGATGAACTTGATGAATGGGAACGGGCTGCTTGACGAGATGATGAGGAAGTTTTACGTTCATTTGGTAAAGATGAGTGACGAGGAGGTTGATAATCGTCATCGTCGTCATCATCTTCATAGTGTTTTGACATTTTGGTTCTCTTCTTGGATTTTTTAAATAAACCACTCTGTATAAATTGAAAAAAAAAAAAAAAAAATATGAATATACAAAGGTATTTATAAATATATACAATTATATGAATATATATATATATATATATATATATATATATATATATATATATATATATATGTATCTAATATCACGTATAATAGATATTAACAACGTACTGACACAAATAACTTTTATTTATTTATTTATTTTTATATTATTACCAATTTAAAGTTTTTTTTATATTTCATGTAAAGAAGAGCGTGTAAAACGAGAAAAGCTAAAAGGATAGCAACTACATACGTACGCTTGCATGTTCTTTCTGATTCTTCTAAGCATGTTGAAAATGCATTATGTAACAAATTGTGTAATTGGGATCCATACATATTAAAATCCAATAAATGGTCCGTCATTTTGATTATCTTTTTTATTGATAAAATGAAAGAAAATATATGTAATTTTTTTTTTTTTCTCTTATTTTATAAATAAGATATATAGATCCTAAATTAAAAACAAATAATAAAATAATAAAATAAAATAAAACAAAACAAAATTATTGGTATCTACATATTATATAAATAGATATTATATATATATATATATATATATATTTATAGATTCATTTCGGGGGAAATAGAAATATATCTAAATATATTAAACATATATATTATTTATGAAATATTATAAATATTGATAACTTTTTTATTCCTTTTTATATTTATATTCACCTTTTATTTATTATTTTTTATAAGTATTTCCTTTAAAAAAATTTACTTTAGTGTTGTATATATTTTAGAATGATATTATAAAATAAGTTTAAATCAATTAATTTTTTTTTTTTTTTTTTTTTTTTTTTTAAATAAAAATAATAGTTTAATATATTATTATATATATCTATATATATATAATATATATATAAATATTTATTTATTAATAAAAACAATAATTTTTTTTTTTTTCTTTCTTTTTAAATCATTTTTCTATATATATTAATTAATATATAATATTATTTATAAAAAAAAAAAAAAAAAAAAGGGAAATTATAAAATGGATTATAGGAAAAAAAGGAAAAAAACAAAACAAAACAAAAAATTTATATATATTGCATATATATACATATATATATTATTATATATTTATATATATAATAATTATATAAATACATATATATTATATAAATATAAAAATAAATATATATTAATAAATATGTATGGGATTATTTTATAAATATACTAAATAATTTTTTATAAAAAAAAAATATCTAAACATATTTATATATATTTTTATATATATATATATATATATAGCTACATTTTATATTAATTATTTTTTTTTTTTTTATTTACATATATATAAAATATTAAATAAAAAACATGCTTTTCCAAATAAAATAAGAAAAATACCTTTTCTATGTTATATAAAAAATATATACAAGTTCCATTATTATATTTCTTGTTATTTTGTTACCATAAATAGAAATAGGAAATCTACGAATTTTAAAAAATACAGTGTGAAATAATGTACTACTATTTATATACATACATACATGTTATATTATATTATTATTATATATATAGTACATAAAATATAAAAAAATAAAATAAAATGAAGTGTTGACAAGCCCTAAGAAAATATTATTTTGTACTAATTATAAATATAATAAGTACATAAATATTTTTTTGTTCCCATTTTATAATTTAATTTTTTCTATGTACATATAAATATAATAATATATATATATTATAAAAAAAAACATATGTTTATTTTATTAATATATAAATAGAAAATATTTTTTAAAAAAAACGTGAACCGTTCTTTTAAATTAATAAGAAAATTATAATATTTTTAATTAACTTCTCTGATTTGTATAAAATAATAATAATTTTCTAGTTATACAATTTATTTTCTCGTTTATCTCTCCGTATAAATTCAGTATAAAAAAACAATAGAATATATAATTTTTGCTGTACACAAAATATTAATTTAGAAATTTAAATAGGGTCCATTGATTATTTTCTATGGATCTTTTAATTTCTTTCTATGTTATCTTAAAGTAAATTCTAAGTATTTTTTTAAAACATGTCCATAATCATGTTAAATTTTAATTTATTATTTTTTATATTATGTATATTACAAAAATATTTCTATTTTATATTAATTTATTATGTTTTCGTTTCAATTGTTTTCCTTTTATTCTATTTATTCTATTTTAAAAAATAATACATAAGAAAATAATTGTATATATATATATATAAATAAAAATATTATTATATATTTATATATTATATAAATATATATCAATATTTTTGGTATGAAATATTATATTATTTATTTATTATTATTATTATATTATAAATGTATATAATAAAATATATAAAGAAATGAATAAAAAAAAAAAAAGAATAGAGTAAAACAATGTAAGATAAAATAAAATGGATAATTGGTACATACATAAATAAATAAATAAATAAATATATATATATATATTAAACTATATATATATATATATATAATATTTTTGCTTTTAATTATATGAAACATAATTTTTTAAGGATATAATATTAATATTTTAAAATAGTATAAATTGTAAAACCTAAAAATTTGTTTTTTATTTAAATGATAAAATATATTATTGAAAATATTTATCATTATATTTAGGATTTTTGTAATAATTTTGTCTTAATAAATATATTATTTATTTTTTTTAGTGTTAGGAAAAAAATATTTTTATAAAAGGTATAAAATTAAATTATAACATGATGTAAAAAATACCATTTTGTTATATAATACAATAATGTTAAAAAAAAATATAATAAAATAAATAATAATTTTCAAGTTAAAAAAAATTATATATGTAATAATTTACCATTATGTTAACAATTTAATATTATATATATATATATATATATATAAATTCTTCAAAGTCAAAATAATTACGAGGTTATAATAAATTGGTAATCCATAACATATGAAAAATTCTTCTTAAAATTTTAAGATTGTATTAGAAAAAACATGTATGGGTTATATTTAAATATATAGAAATGATCAAATTATATGTTTTATAAAATAAGTTGATCATAAAAAGTATTAATAAATTATGTGATATAACTTTATAAAGACAAATAAAGTATACGTATTATATCCAAAAACATGGAAAATATATATTCTTATTTATTCTTTTCAATCATTATATAAATGAATATATATATATATATATATATATATATATATATTTATTTATTTATATTTATATTTTTTTTATAAAATTTATTGAAATTAAAATTATTTCATATGAATATAAGAAAATAAATGTTTTATTAAATAAGAAAAATGTATGGTATATTATACAATACAGTAATATAAATTGAATGTGACGTAAAAACAGACATATGTATATATTAATTTAGATATTAAGGTTAGAAAAAAAAAATATATATATATATATATTTATTATTATTATATTTTTTTTTATTACTTAATAATTCTATTATTAATCGTTTTACGCTCTTAAATATTGTTGTAAACATGTCCATATTGGTTATTCTTAATATATATTTAATAATTCCATACACCATTTATACAATCATTTAAATTAATTTTTATAAATTTATTTAAAATAAACTTCTTTTTAATTGTGGTTTATTTTATTTTATTTTATTTTATTTTATTTTATTTTTTTTCAAATAAGTATCTTTATTGTTTAATTATACATATATATATGTATATATATATATATATATATATATATATATTTATTTATTTATTTATTCTTTGTTTAAGGAAAATAATTTATTTTCCACAAATTATTGTAGGAATAATCAACAAATTTATTTTAATTTAAAAAAATATATAAATATATATATATATTTTTTAATGATGAAATATGAATAATCGTATTCACATTTTTGAATGTTCATAAAAAAAAAAAAAAAAAAAAAAATATAGTATATTGGAAAATTGCGCTTTATGAATATATATATATATAATATTCCTTATATATTTTAATTTATTTTATTTCATTTTATTCATTTAATTTTTTAAAATAATATTTTATATTTTTTAATTTTTTAATTTTTATATATTAAATTATATATATATATATAAATGTATGTTTATGTTGATATATATAAATATATGTATGCACACATTTTTTTTGGAAAAAATGCGATGGGGTATATGTTTTTATAAGTATAAATAATTTCAGTTGTCCCAATGATCCAGTGGGAAGGCATGTAGGTTTTCTTTGAAGTGACACAGGTTCGATTCCGCGTCCTTGAGTTTCTGAGATAAAAAGTTACAGGCCCAATACTGAATTCGTTCGGAATGGGCAACACCATTTTTTGTTTTTTTTAATATATACTTAATATATATATATATATATATATATATTTTTTAATATAAATAGTAAAAAAATATATAAAAATAAAATAAGCAATTATTCTTTTTTTTAAATAATCAAAGTGAAAAAAAAAAAAAAAAATTTTATATTTTATAATTTCCCTGCTTTTTATTATGAGTACAAAAAACATGATAATGTCCTTTTTATGAATAATTTTAATTATTTTAATGTATTTTTTTTTTTTTTTTTTTTTCTGTAAAAATATATATGTTAATGTACAATATATTTTATATATGTGTAAATTAAAATTATTTATAAAATTTTTTGAATTTTATATACATGTCGGAATATTTCGTATTTGTATTATTACATAAAGAATACCAAGATTAATTTATAGAAAAAAAGGAAAAAGAAAAATTATGTATATGTATAATGCTTTAAGGATATGTTCCATATTTGAATAGAATTTATAAAGGAGTGTATTTATTTTGTTTTTATGATTATTTCATAAGAGAATATATTATTTAAGTTTATTATGTTGACTGATAAAAAATAGAGAATTTTTTTTTTTTTTTTTAATGTTAACTTGTAATCTTATGGACAAAATGTTGAAAAAAATATATTGATATATTTAATATTTAAGGAGAATATATACGTCCTTTTATTTTGTTTGTGATAGAAGAAGAATATATTAAAATGAATAAAATTTGAACAAAATCTGTCTATATATTTTTTATGAATAATTTTTGAATTAAAAATATTTATAAGTATATATATATATATATATATATATATATATATATATGTGTACGTATTTTTTTTAAGTGTATTCTCTTTCTATATTATATATATATATATATATATATATATGTAGACTGTATATAGTAGGCCCATATTTACTTATTCATCATAAAACGTCGAAGGTTATTTAGAAAAATAAATTTATATTAAAATTCTATTCCCTTATATTATATATATATAGGTTTATGTGGACACGTCCATATAATATTTTTGTAATGAAATTATTGATTTTTTTTTTTTTTTATTCTGGTACATATTTTTTACATTTTTGTAAATATTTTATTCGCTAAAGAACATAAAGGAACATGGATATTTATTTTTTGTTAGAATGATCATTGTATCATTTATTAATATTTAAAAAATATAAAACTATCTATAATTTATGAAAATACACTGAAAAGTAAAATTAGAAATAATGATTAGATTTTAAAAAAAGTTCACATGAAAGGTATGGCACCATTTATCATTAGAATATTATGGAATTTTTGACGTATTTAACTATTTGTCATTACTATCATTAAAAATACAAACAACTATGGGAAAAGTATAAACTTTTTGAATGAATAAATCATTTATATATATATATATATATATATTATACCTTATATTTAGGAGTTTAATATTTATTATTATAATAATAATAAGCAGAATTAATATAAATTGGTACCTATTTATATATATATATATATAATATATTTATTACTTTATAATTGTTATGGAATTATAAGTTATCCTTATAATATATATAATATATAATTATATTAACATTTAATATTGAATTACATATATTTATATAAATATATTTATGCAAAAATATATTATTATATATTTTATATCTTTATGCAGATCACCATATAGGTTTTTTTTTTTTTTTTTATTTAATTTTATTTTATTATTATTTGTTTTTGTTTATATTCTATAAATATATAGACATCTATTAAAAGAAAAGATTGTATCAATATATAATAAATATTATTTCATAAAAGAAAAAAAAAATATTATGACAATATATGTATAAATATGAAAGAACAAATGACATTTCACATTTTGGCTATATATGATATAAATAGTGTCTAATAAAATACTTGAATATTATGCATATACACAAGCACACATATATATATATATATATATATATATTATATTAGTTATAGTATACGCTTAATATAAAGTGCAAATTTTACATTACACAAAAATATTTTTTAAAATTTAAATTATAGTGAATTAAAATAACAAAAATATATTTTTGTTTTTACACATTATGTGTGTATATATATAATATTGTTTATAAAACAATATATAATGTTAAAATGGTTTTTACGAAATAAACAATAAATATTGTCTAATTCAGATTTTAATATATATATATATATATATATATATTATTTCATATAAATCTTTATATATATGAAATTACATTAAATTTTTTTTTTTTTTTTTTTTTTTTTTTTTTTTTTTTTTTGTTGTTGATATATATCTAAAAAACCACATAATTATCATGAATATAATTTTAGTTTACATATCTAATCATTTTGGATTATTCATCCTTTCTGTAAACCTTTTCTTATGTTCATTATATAATTCATTTTTTAATGTATCATAATGTTCTATATATGAATAAATAAAGTTTTTAATTTCATCAATTGATGCTTTGTCTTTAACTAAACCATAAAAACCACGAGTATGGTCCCTATCTGTAGATGATAGTGCTTCTCCAATATCATTCATTGATTTATACCATGTGGGGTATTTAGTTCCTATACATACATTTCTATCCTTCATATGATGATAACTTTGATATTCATATTTATTTAAATAATCTCGTATATAAAGCTCTAATTCTTTTACCATATTATGAAATCCTTCTTTAGCTATACCCAAAGCATGATTCCATATATTATAAAGATCTTGATTAGATGGACTTTTTTTAAAATTATCTAATACATGACGTAATTCTTCCAGTGTTAGCTGTTTTGATAAATCATTATAATTTATATTATTAGATTTTTCCTTAGTTGTATCATCATTATATTTTCCACCATCTTTACTATCACAACCTACTGAACTAGGAAGTATACTATAATTTTTTTTATCTAAAGTATCTTTTAATTTATGTTTTTCATAAACAGTATTTTTTAATATATTCTTTTCAATGGTACTTCTTAAACCTCTATTCTTTATACTTTTTAACTCAGATAAATTTCTTCTATATATAGGGTAAACTTATCCATCAACTGTTTCACTTTTGTCGCATATTATTATATTCTGAAGAAAAAAAAAAAAAAAAATAATTAATATAAAAAGATCAATGAATATCATACATATATATATATATATATATATATATATTGATATTATAAATGATTCACATTTGTTAACTTACGTTTAGTCCTACTAATAATAATATTCCAACAATTGACAAAAGGTTTAAAAATATTCGCCTAAAGGAACAAGTGTTCATTGGATTTTTAATATTGTTTTCTTCAGAATAATATTCTACACGATGGCATTTCATCTTAATCGTATTATTGTTATTAATATTTTATATTTTTAAAATATAATAAAAGTGTATGATAAGAAAAGTGTTTTTTAGGAATATTTCTTATACTTTTCTTTTAATGTATTAAAAGTATTTTGGAAAAATATATAAATATAAATAAATATATATATATATTATAAATTATTGTATAGTTTAATTTGTAACATATATTTGTTATTTCTATATTTTACGTTAAGGAAATTATATTGTTGCAAATATATTTCTATTTTGAAAAAAGTTAAAAATATAATGATAAGTATATATTTTTTATAAATTGTGTAGTATTCTTAATAATATTAGTATAAACAATAACAATTATTATATAAACCTCACAAAATTTTTATATAATATATATATATAAAAAAAAAAAAAAAAAAAAAAAATAATAAAAAAAATAATAATAACAATAATCGCAATTGCAATATATATATATATATATATATATATATATATATATATATATATGTTTAATTTTAAAATATATATATATATAAAGTTGACCAATTTATTAATTCTATATAATTTAAAATATATAATAGACGTATCATATTTTACGGAATATACTCTTGCATTTAAAATTTTCCGTATTCCCATATATAGACTCAAAATTGGGACAATATTTTTATACCTTTATTAAATAAATGTACATATTTTTGTGTACTTTTTTTTTTTCGTATGTTTCGGAATATGTATTATGCGTAATATAAGTTAATTTTTTTTTTTTTTTCTTAATTTATATAATACATAATTATTAACATATGAGATATTATAAAATGTTATGTATTAAAAAATATAAAACATAATATATATATATATATATATATATATATTGTATATATGTAATATTATTTTATGTATTAATATTCCGTTATTGAAAAAAGTTTTTATAAGTATATCATATATATATATATATATAATATATAAATGTAATAATTATTATTATATCTTTTTAATAATATAAAAAAAAAAAAGTATAAATAAAAAAAATAAAAGAAAATACATTTCTTCTTAATTCATATTGTATTATTTTATTTATTTATTTATATATTTGATAACATGATTATGTAAAAAAGGGAGAATAAATAAAAGTCGAAAAAAAAAAAAAAAAAAAAAAAAATTAAATAAATAAATAAATAAATAAATAAATAAATAAATATATATATATATATATATATATATATGTTATCCTTTTAAGGCAGCATATATCTAAGTGATCAATTTTTATTAAAAATGGGTGCATTCGGAAGTAAGAATTTGGAGTATTACAATTATGCTAGCATGAAATTGTTGGAAGTGGAAAATTACGAAAATGATGAGGAACTATATTTTAAGGAACATGATATAGATGAAATAATTAAGAAAGCACGAGACATCAGAAATTGTAATTATAAAGAATCTTTAGATTTATATTTTAAAGCATTGAAAATATTAAAAAAGTTAAAAGATAATAATAATAATAATAAAATATATAAAAATATTTTAGAATTTGAAATAAGACCACAAGAATTAAAAAATAAATCTATAAAATTAAATACACATTGTATAAAACATAATGATCATAATAATAAGGATCAATTAGGTTCTAATTCAACTTTATCTGATGAAAAAAATATTTGTATTAATAAACAAATAGCTTCATTATATAATGAAATTGGTGACCTTTGTTGTATTCATGATTTTATAGATAAATCTTTATATTATTATGATAAGGCTTGTTCTTATAACCCTTCAAAAATTGAATATATATATAAAAAAGGAGTATTATATCAACAAATGAATAATACTGAAAAAGCAATTAAGACATTTAAGCTTATCCTTTCAAACGATGAAAGTCATATCCCCACTTTATTTTCTTTAGGAAATTTATATAGATATATTGATAATAATATTGCTTTGTCATATTTTGAAGCAATACTTAAAAAAGAACCTGATAACACAGAAGTATTATCATTGATTGCTTCATGTTATGATAATTTGGGAAAAATAAATGAAGCTATTTCTTATCAAAATAAAGCGGTTCAAATAGATCCTGATAATTTTAATCATAAAAAGTTTGCTCAAAGGCTTATAGAAATGAAATCCCAGAATTGAAGCATTTAATGTTTTATATAACATGTATTTTTTATTTTATGCAATTATTTGTTTATTTATTTATTTTTTTGTGCATTAAGAAAATTAAATGTAAAAGTAAATGTATGTTTGTATAAATGTATATATGTATATATATATATATATATATATATTTTTCATTATTTAATATTAATAAGTAAAATATTATTACTCTATATAGTTATATTATCATATATTCCTTTATCATTATGAATGTTAATTATGTTTAACTTTTTGAATTCACATTTTTGTATTTAGAATTATATTAAATAAATTGTTAAATCGATTTATTTTTGTATATAGTTTTGCTCTTTTTTTTTTTTTTTTTTTTTTTTTTTTTTTTTAGTGTGTGTAATAATATTAAAAATAAAATAAATAATTTTTTATTCTCATTAATATATTACAAATATAATTAGATAATTATATTTAATATTGAGCAACGTTAAGAAAAGAAGAAATTTGTAGACACATAAATTATATATTTTTAATATATATATATATATATTGAAAGTATATAAATAATAATTCAATAGCACAATTTTTGTAAAATATATATGAAATAAAATTTTGTTATTCTTTATTTTGATAAGAGTAATATGTTTAATAATTAAAATTTAGAGGAAAATATTTTATTAATTTTTGGTTATGGATATTTTATAATAATTTTATATGAACACATACAATTATACTTATACTAATATTTTGTTCCTTTATTATAATTAAATATTTTTAAATAATATATATGTGATACTTTAAGGAAAATATATATTTTGTAAAAATGTAAATCTTTTTAATAAGTATATATTATATATGTTATATATTTTTCATTTAATGTGTGATTTCGGGGTTTTATTTGAATAGATAAATTTAAAAAGGGAGGAGAAAAATACATGTTATTCTTTTTTTCTTATATCTTTAAATAAATTGATATTATTATGTATTTTATATTTCATTTTTTCTTTTAACAATTTTGTTTGGTTTTGGTGTACTTTTTTTTTTTTTTCTGTACTTCTATATATTATTGGTCACCTTAATGTAGATAATACCGGATTATGGTTATTTTATAAAAAAGTGACATATATATATATATTTTTTATTATAATTATGATGATAGTCAAATTTTTTGTTATTTTATAAGATATAATTTAATTATTTTTTATTATCATACTCTTATATTATTATATAATATGTTCATTTTTTTTATTTCTTTTTAAAGGAACCAAAAGAACAACAAAAAAAGATATAAAATATAAATAAATTAATAAGAAATATGAAAAAAAAAAAGGGAAATTGTTTTTTTGTTTTGAGAATTTTTATTAATTTATAAAAATATAGAAATAGAACATTCTCTTAATATTATACATATAATTAAAAAAAAAAAAAAAAAAGTTATTTAATCTAAAAAATCATTGTTAAAATATGTTATATTGTAATACACGTAATTCTACATTCAATGTAAAATTATTGAGTAATAACAATTTAAAGTAGGAAGATTGTTATAGAGATATATAAAATTGTGATATGTTGAAATATAAAAATGAGTCAAGGAACATATTTTAATTGGTTGTTGTGTAAATATATCTGTGTGAATATAATTGTAATTATACTTATAATATTAATAGTAAGTTTACAAAAAATAAAATAATATATATATATATATATATATATATATATATGTAGATTATATTTTAATTTTTCTTTATAAAGATTTGTAGTATTGATGAATATGAAAAATCAGAAGTTCTTTTAAGAGATACTGGTGCAAGAAATTTAAGTGAACGTAAAATTTCATCATCTGAAGAAAGCTTATATGTTAAGAGAGCACCATTTTCCTGTTTTTATTTATTTTATCTTATGATTTCAAGAAGGTTACCTAAAATAAAGAGGATTAATAGTATATGTAAGGATAATAATGAGGATATAGTTTTTTTGGATGAGCTCAGACATGTATCGGATATATCAGATAAAAAGGAAATAGAGAAAATATTTGAGAAATCTTACGAAATGAATGAGTGTAACATATTTACTATGAATGAAGAATTTTTTGGAGAATTATGTGATGATGAGATATGTAAAAAATATTGCCTTTATCCATATGATAATATAAATAGTGATAAATATATGAATCAAGAAGATGGAGAAATAAGGAAAGAACTCGATGCGCTTATAAAATACGGATGTTCTGATAAAATGCTAATGTATACAAATTGGTGTAGAGTTATGAAAAATGAGGAAGACAAATATTATTTATTAAAAGAAGAACTACATAATTTTTATGAAAATTTACGACAAAGTAAATTTGTACCATTAGATATTTCGAATAGATTATGGTGTAGTTGTAATGATATAATTTTTATCAACGGAATAAATAATGTGCCATATATTGATGGAATATTTGAAATATGGTTCAACAATACTGAAACGAACATTCGCGAATATAAAATTTTTTTAGATGCAACTAAATTATCATGGAGAAAATTAAAGGAAGATGTATTAAATTCATGTAAAGAAATTATGATGGATGGTGTAGATAAATATATGAATACATATGTGAAGTTAAATGGAACTTTAAAAAGTGAGGAATATATTGATGATGAGAATAATGATATAAAGGTAGAAAATATTGAAGAAGAAGAAGAAAAAGAAAAAAAAGAAGATGAGAAAGGAGTGAAAATAAAAAATGAAATGAAATCAGATTATGAAAAAGAAGTACAAGAGGATAATAATAAAATAAAATATAAGGGCAAGGTAAAAAATGTGGATAAGGATGATCAAAAATTATTAAGTCAAAAAAAAAAAGAAGGATTAACAATAAATGAAAGGACAAATAAAAAAAAAAAAAAAAATGACTTGAATAGTACAAATTTTTCTGATAACTGTAGTAAAATTAATATGGATGACTATATAAATATATTATGTTATTATAATCCATCAATAATTAATTATAAAAAGTGCCTCATAGAAGCTCCATATATTGATGAATATAAAACAGATGAGGTATATATGCATAACATTATAAATAATTAAAATTATGAACACAAAAATGAATTAGTGAAACAAAATTATATTTAAGGAGAAATGAAAGAATTACACATTATAATAATTTAATAGATTATTAATCATTATAAATATATAATTATATATTATTTAGTATATGAGTATAAAATAGAAGATACTTATTGTGGTTTTGCATGTAGCATTTTTACATACTAAAATAAAATAAAAAATAATAAATATTAAATAAAGGAATATATATATATATATGTGTGTATATATTATATGTGTGTTTTAAAAAAGTACCTTAAAAATTTATTTATTTTAGTAAATTCTTTTTTGTTATTTATGAAAATTCAAAAGAAAGGTTACATGTTATATAATTTTTAAAATTTATTTGTTTGTATAATTAATTATGTTATATGTTATATGTTTTTATTTTATATTTTATTTTATTGATTTTTATATTTTAATGTTTCGTATTCTTCAAAAAAAAAAAATATATATATATATGTGTTTATTTATTTATTTATTTATTTTGCGTATATAATTCCGTACAATTACATATAATTTTGTTTGAAACTTTTAGGAGATCATCATAAAATAATTATTTTCATTATTTAAAACTATCTATTAATAAATAATACACTTGTAATTTTACATGAATATATGTTATTTATTTCTTTTTATATTTTTTGTAATAAATTTGCGGGTATTGTTCTTGTACATTTGTTCATTAAAGAATATAAATAAATATAAATAAAAATGAATTGGCATTTATTTATATTTAAGTTATACATATATAAAAAAATATATATTTTTTATTGAATAATAAAAAAATTAATGATTTTTTGTATTAAAAAGATATGTTCATTTGTTTTTTCTTTTAAGATATATTATAAAATAATATGTACACTTAGAGTAAATATAAAACATGAATATATTATATATATATATATATATATATATATAAATTTTTTTTTTTTTTTGGAGATATTTAATTTTAAGATAGCCCATAAACAAGCATAAATAAATTAAAAAACAATTATTAAAAAAAATATTATTTAAAAATTTTTATTATTAAATATTCTACATTATCTTATGTTGTGTTAAATAAATGGAAATTTTGGATACTTGCGTTTTTGTAATAATTAGACCGTGTGTTGAATAGTTTCTTTATTTAAGATAGTAGCTTAATTTATAACTATAAATAAAAAGATTTATATAAATAAATATATATATGTTAATTTCTTAAGTTTTTTTTTTTTTTTTTTTTTTTTTTTTTTTTATTTTTAGCTAGCTCCTTATTATAACTTACAAAACAAATAAATAACAATAAGTGATTTTATATATTATTATATGAGGCTTTTGGTATATTAGTGTATAATAATCATAATTCAAAATTGATTATTAAGTTTATATAATAGTGTTTTATACTTTTAAATTGTACTATAAAAAGGAATACATGTTATTATTTGTGAATAAGTTATGATTAATTAAGAGATTAAAAATTTGATATATATATATATATGTAATGTTAAATAGGGAGTTTTATGAAAAGAATATTGACTTATTATATATATATTATATATTATACATTTTTTTTTACTATTGATAATATTATTTTGATATGGGCACAGAATATTTATATATTATTACCCATATAAAAGGACGTCATGAAAAAATAGTGTATATATTTTGACATCAGGTTTCATTTTAAATATATTTTATAAAGAAGAATTGTATTAAAATGTTTTATAGTTAGAAATGAAATATATATAATTTTAAATAAATAAACATGATTGACACTTTATAAAGTCTCATAAGAAAAAAGAAACAGTTTCAGAAAAAGGTCCAAATTGTGTGTTTGAATAAATTACAAATATATTATAAAAAAAAAAAAGAGAAAATATTTCAAAATATATTTTAATTTTTTAAATAAATAATATATATTTACTTTTTTTATTTAATTATATTTTATGACTTGATTTTAAATAAAAAAAATGGTTCCTTTTTGATTAAATATATATTATATATTTTTTTCTATATATTATTATAAGAACGAAAATTTTTATAAAATATAAAAATGATAAAATATAAATGAATATAAAAAAAAAAAAATATATTAAAAAGGTTGCTTATGGAGAGATATACAAATAATATATATATATATATATAATATATATATGTGTGTGTTATAATAAATATATTTTGTTATATTATTAATATTGATAGTATGTTAATTTGTATAATAAATAAAATATTACAGAACCAAATTTTAAATTTATAATAATAAACCATTTCGTTAAAAATATTATTGTTCTTTTTTTTTTTTTTTTTTATTTATAAAATATATATAGTGTTTTGTAGAAAAATTAGAATAAAGTCTACTAAAATGTATATACATGTATATATTGTAATAATAATAAATAAATAAGTAAACATTATATGATATTATTATATATATGTTTAATAAGAATAGACCATTTCATTTAAATTTTCATTTCACATGGAGGTGTAAATTAATCTGAAGTAAAATGATTTAATACAATAAAAGATATGATGATGTATTATAAAATCACAAAATATAAATGAAAATCTGTTTTATTTTAATTCTTTTGATATATCTTTATATATATATATATATATATATATATTGCACGTGTTAAATATATCTTCATGTGAATAAGTATTTTGTTGTAAAGAGTAGCAAATACTTTTTCATTAATGTATTTATCAGAACGTTAAATAAATTATACTGACATTAAGTGTAATTAAGCAGTTAAAATTTATTTAATGTTTTGATAAGGACATATACTAGCGTCGTGTGTGTATGTGTATTTATTTATTAATTTTTACAAGTATTGATACTTTTATGGATGTCTGTATTTTTTCAGATAATACAGATAGAATTGTCAAGGTGATGGAAACAAATGTGCATGGGATTGGTTATCAGGATCTTCAAGGATAGTTTCTCATAACCCTACGAGTAGTAGAGTGTAGTCTGGAGAAAAGTACATAGTATCTGGTAGCTGTACGAGTCGTAGAGTGTAGTCTGGAGAAAAGTACACAGTATCTGGTAACACTACGAATGGTAGAGTGTAATCTGGAGAAAAGTACACAGTATCTGGTAGCTGTACGAGTCGTAGAGTGTAGTCTGGAGAAGAGTACACAGTATCTGGTAACACTACGAATGGTAGAGTGCAGTCTGGAGAAGAGTACACAGTATCTGGTAACACTACGAGTCGTAGAGTGTAGTCTGGAGAAGAGTACACAGTATCTGGTAGCTGTATGAGTCGTAGAGTGTAGTCTGGAGAAAAGTACATAGTATCTGATAACCCTACGAATGGTAGAGAGTAGTCTGGAGAAGAGTACACAGTATCTGGTAACACTACGAATGGTAGAGAGTAGTCTGGAGAAAAGTACATAGTATCTGGTAGCTGTACGAGTCGTAGAGTGTAGTCTGGAGAAAAGTACATAGTATCTGGTAGCTGTACGAGTCGTAGAGTGTAGTCTGGAGAAAAGTACACAGTATCTGGTAACCATACGAATGGTAGAGAGTAGTCTGGAGAAGAGTACATAGTATCTGATAACCCTACGAATGGTAGAGAGTAGTCTGGAGAAGAGTACATAGTATCTGATAACCCTACGAATGGTAGAGAGTAGTCTGGAGAAGAGTACATAGTATCTGGTAACCCTACGAATGGTAGAGAGTAGTCTGGAGAAGAGTACATAGTATCTGGTAGCTGTATGAGTCGTAGAGAGTAGTCTGGAGAAAAGTACATAGTATCTGGTAACCCTACGAATGGTAGAGAGTAGTCTGGAGAAGAGTACACAGTATCTGGTAGCTGTACGAGTCGTAGAGAGTAGTATGGAGAAAAGTACATAGTATCTGATAACCCTACGAATGGTAGAGAGTAGTCTGGAGAAGAGTACATAGTACCTGGTAGCTGTATGAGTCGTAGAGAGTAGTCTGGAGAAAAGTACATAGTATCTGATAACCCTACGAATGGTAGAGAGTAGTCTGGAGAAAAGTACATAGTATCTGGTAGCTGTATGAGTCGTAGAGTGTAGTCTGGAGAAAAGTACATAGTATCTGATAACCCTACGAATGGTAGAGAGTAGTCTGGAGAAAAGTACATAGTATCTGATAACCCTACGAATGGTAGAGAGTAGTCTGGAGAAGAGTACATAGTACCTGGTAGCTGTACGAGTCGTAGAGTGTAGTCTGGAGAAAAGTACATAGTATCTGGTAGCTGTACGAGTCGTAGAGTGTAGTCTGGAGAAAAGTACACAGTATCTGGTAACACTACGAATGGTAGAGTGTAATCTGGAGAAAAGTACACAGTATCTGGTAGCTGTACGAGTCGTAGAGTGTAGTCTGGAGAAGAGTACACAGTATCTGGTAACACTACGAATGGTAGAGTGCAGTCTGGAGAAGAGTACACAGTATCTGGTAACACTACGAGTCGTAGAGTGTAGTCTGGAGAAGAGTACACAGTATCTGGTAGCTGTATGAGTCGTAGAGTGTAGTCTGGAGAAAAGTACATAGTATCTGGTAGCTGTACGAGTCGTAGAGTGTAGTCTGGAGAAAAGTACACAGTATCTGGTAACACTACGAATGGTAGAGAGTAGTCTGGAGAAAAGTACACAGTATCTGGTAACCATACGAATGGTAGAGAGTAGTCTGGAGAAAAGTACACAGTATCTGGTAACACTACGAGTCGTAGAGTGTAGTCTGGAGAAAAGTACACAGTATCTGGTAACCATACGAATGGTAGAGAGTAGTCTGGAGAAGAGTACACAGTATCTGGTAACACTACGAGTCGTAGAGTGTAGTCTGGAGAAAAGTACATAGTATCTGGTAGCTGTACGAGTCGTAGAGTGTAGTCTGGAGAAGAGTACATAGTATCTGGTAGCTGTATGAGTCGTAGAGAGTAGTCTGGAGAAAAGTACATAGTATCTGGTAACCCTACGAGTAGTAGAGTGTAGTCTGGAGAAAAGTACATAGTATCTGATAACCCTATGAATGGTAGAGAGTAGTCTGGAGAAAAGTACATAGTATCTGATAACCCTACGAATGGTAGAGAGTAGTCTGGAGAAAAGTACATAGTACCTGGTAGCTGTACGAGTCGTAGAGTGCAGTCTGGAGAAGAGTACATAGTACCTGGTAGCTGTATGAGTCGTAGAGTGTAGTCTGGAGAAAAGTACATAGTATCTGGTAACCCTACGAATGGTAGAGAGTAGTCTGGAGAAAAGTACATAGTATCTGGTAACCCTACGAATGGTAGAGAGTAGTCTGGAGAAGAGTACATAGTATCTGGTAGCTGTATGAGTCGTAGAGAGTAGTCTGGAGAAAAGTACATAGTATCTGGTAACCCTACGAGTAGTAGAGAGTAGTCTGGAGAAGAGTACATAGTTTCTGGTAGCTGTACGAGTCGTAGAGTGCAGTCTGGAGAAGAGTACATAGTATCTGGTAGCTGTACGAGTCGTAGAGTGCAGTCTGGAGAAAAGTACATAGTATCTGGTAACCCTACGAGTAGTAGAGTGTAGTCTGGAGAAAAGTACATAGTATCTGATAACCCTACGAATGGTAGAGAGTAGTCTGGAGAAGAGTACATAGTACCTGGTAGCTGTACGAGTCGTAGAGTGTAGTCTGGAGAAAAGTACACAGTATCTGGTAGCTGTACGAGTCGTAGAGTGCAGTCTGGAGAAACGTACACAGTATCTGGTAACACTACGAATGGTAGAGTGCAGTCTGGAGAAAAGTACACAGTATCTGGTAGCTGTACGAGTCGTAGAGTGTAGTCTGGAGAAAAGTACACAGTATCTGGTAGCTGTACGAGTCGTAGAGTGTAGTCTGGAGAAAAGTACACAGTATCTGGTAACACTACGAATGGTAGAGTGTAATCTGGAGGTCAGTTCACAGTACCCAGGAAATCTACGGATTGTAGAGATCAGTCGGAAGGACAGTTCACAGTACCCAGTAACTCTACGGATTGTAGAGAGCAGTCAGGAGGACAGTTCACAGTACCCAGTAACTCTACGGATTGTAGAGAGCAGTCAGGAGGACAGTTCACAGTACCCAGTAACTCTACGGATTGTAGAGAGCAGTCAGGAGGACAGTTCACAGTACCCAGTAACTCTACGGATTGTAGAGAGCAGTCAGGAGGACAGTTCACAGTACCCAGTAACTCTACGAGTGGTAGAAAAGTCTGGAGGTCAGTTCACAGTACCCAGAAACTCTACGAGTGGTAGAAAAGTCTGGAGGTCAGTTCACAGTACCCAGGAAATCTACGGATTGTAGAGATCAGTCGGAAGGACAGTTCACAGTACCCAGGAAATCTACGGATTGTAGAGATCAGTCGGAAGGACAGTTCACAGTACCCAGGAAATCTACGGATTGTAGAGATCAGTCGGAAGGACAGTTCACAGTACCCAGGAAATCTACGGATTGTAGAGATCAGTCGGAAGGACAGTTCACAGTACCCAGGAAATCTACGGATTGTAGAGATCAGTCGGAAGGACAGTACACAGTACCCAGGAAATCTACGGATTGTAGAGATCTGTCGAGAGGACAGTACACAGTACCCAGGAAATCTACGGATTGTAGAGATCTGTCGAGAGGACAGTACACAGTACCCAGTAACTCTACGGATTGTAGAGAGCAGTCAGGAGGACAGTACACAGTACCCAGTAACTCTACGGATTGTAGAGAGCAGTCAGGAGGACAGTTCACAGTACCCAGTAACTCTACGGATTGTAGAGAGCAGTCAGGAGGACAGTTCACAGTACCCAGTAACTCTACGGATTGTAGAGAGCAGTCAGGAGGACAGTTCACAGTACCCAGTAACTCTACGGATTGTAGAGAGCAGTCAGGAGGTCAGTTCACAGTACCCAGAAACTCTACGAGTGGTAGAAAAGTCTGGAGGTCAGTTCACAGTACCCAGGAAATCTACGGATTGTAGAGAGCAGTCTGGAGGTCAGTTCACAGTACCCAGGAAATCTACGGATTGTAGAGATCAGTCGGAAGGACAGTTCACAGTACCCAGGAAATCTACGGATTGTAGAGATCAGTCGGAAGGACAGTTCACAGTACCCAGGAAATCTACGGATTGTAGAGATCAGTCGGAAGGACAGTACACAGTACCCAGGAAATCTACGGATTGTAGAGATCTGTCGAGAGGACAGTACACAGTACCCAGGAAATCTACGGATTGTAGAGATCTGTCGAGAGGACAGTACACAGTACCCAGTAACTCTACGGATTGTAGAGAGCAGTCAGGAGGACAGTACACAGTACCCAGTAACTCTACGGATTGTAGAGAGCAGTCAGGAGGACAGTTCACAGTACCCAGTAACTCTACGGATTGTAGAGAGCAGTCAGGAGGACAGTTCACAGTACCCAGTAACTCTACGGATTGTAGAGAGCAGTCAGGAGGACAGTTCACAGTACCCAGTAACTCTACGGATTGTAGAGAGCAGTCAGGAGGTCAGTTCACAGTACCCAGAAACTCTACGAGTGGTAGAAAAGTCTGGAGGTCAGTTCACAGTACCCAGGAAATCTACGGATTGTAGAGAGCAGTCTGGAGGTCAGTTCACAGTACCCAGGAAATCTACGGATTGTAGAGATCAGTCGGAAGGACAGTTCACAGTACCCAGGAAATCTACGGATTGTAGAGATCAGTCGGAAGGACAGTTCACAGTACCCAGGAAATCTACGGATTGTAGAGATCAGTCGGAAGGACAGTTCACAGTACCCAGGAAATCTACGGATTGTAGAGATCAGTCGGAAGGACAGTACACAGTACCCAGGAAATCTACGGATTGTAGAGAGCAGTCAGGAGGACAGTTCACAGTACCCAGTAACTCTACGGATTGTAGAGAGCAGTCAGGAGGTCAGTTCACAGTACCCAGAAACTCTACGAGTGGTAGAAAAGTCTGGAGGTCAGTTCACAGTACCCAGGAAATCTACGGATTGTAGAGAGCAGTCTGGAGGTCAGTACACAGTACCCAGGAAATCTACGGATTGTAGAGATCAGTCGGAAGGACAGTTCACAGTACCCAGGAAATCTACGGATTGTAGAGATCAGTCGGAAGGACAGTTCACAGTACCCAGGAAATCTACGGATTGTAGAGATCAGTCGGAAGGACAGTACACAGTACCCAGGAAATCTACGGATTGTAGAGATCTGTCGAGAGGACAGTACACAGTACCCAGGAAATCTACGGATTGTAGAGATCTGTCGAGAGGACAGTACACAGTACCCAGTAACTCTACGGATTGTAGAGAGCAGTCAGGAGGACAGTACACAGTACCCAGTAACTCTACGGATTGTAGAGAGCAGTCAGGAGGACAGTTCACAGTACCCAGTAACTCTACGGATTGTAGAGAGCAGTCTGGAGGTCAGTTCACAGTACCCAGGAAATCTACGGATTGTAGAGATCAGTCGGAAGGACAGTTCACAGTACCCAGGAAATCTACGGATTGTAGAGAGCAGTCTGGAGGTCAGTTCACAGTACCCAGGAAATCTACGGATTGTAGAGATCTGTCGAGAGGACAGTACACAGTACCCAGGAAATCTACGGATTGTAGAGATCTGTCGAGAGGACAGTACACAGTACCCAGGAAATCTACGGATTGTAGAGAGCAGTCAGGAGGTCAGTTCACAGTACCCAGAAAACTCTACGAGTGGTAGAAAAGTCTGGAGGACAGGATCCAGGATTTGTATATGTCCTACAAAGGACATCACCTATGGTGTCAAGTAGCTACAAGGATGGTACTTAAGATTCCTTTTTATATGTTCTCCTAAGGAGCAATTAAGGGGAGGAGGTACATTAGTTCCCCCCTCTATATGTTTTTTCCAGGGGCAATATAGGGGGGGAGGTACTGAGGATTCCTCTTTACATGCTTCTTCTAAGAATGTGAAGAGGAGGAGGTACTTTATAAATATCCCTCTTTATATGTTCTTCTAAGGAACTTGAAGAGGGAGAGGTAATAAAATCCTCCTTTGTATGTTCTTTTATGGAGCATAAAGGAGGTAAGTACTTGTGATACCTCTTTATCTGTTCTAAGAACGTGAAGAGGAGGAGGTGCTTTATAAATATCCCTCTTTATATGTTTCTTTAAGGAGCAATAAAGAGGGAGAGGTAATAAAATCCTCCTTTGTATGTTCTTTTAAGGAACATAAAGGAGGTAAGTACTTATGATCCCTCTTTATATGTTCTAAGGAACATAAAGGGGAGGAGGTGCTTTAAATATATCCCTCTTTAAATGTTCTTCTAAGGAACTTGAAGAGGGAGAGGTAATAAAATCCTCCTTTGTATGTTCTTTTATGGAGCATAAAGGAGGTAAGTACTTGTGATACCTCTTTATCTGTTCTAAGAACGTGAAGAGGAGGAGGTACTTTATAAATATCCCTCTTTATATGTTCTTCTAAGGAACTTGAAGAGGGAGAGGTAATAAAATCCTCCTTTGTATGTTCTTTTATGGAGCATAAAGGAGGTAAGTACTTATGATCCCTCTTTATATGTTCTAAGAACGTGAAGAGGAGGAGGTGCTTTATAAATATCCCTCTTTAAATGTTCTTCTAAGGAACTTGAAGAGGGAGAGGTAATAAAATCCTCCTTTGTATGTTCTTTTATGGAGCATAAAGGAGGTAAGTACTTGTGATACCTCTTTATCTGTTCTAAGAACGTGAAGAGGAGGAGGTGCTTTATAAATATCCCTCTTTATATGTTTCTTTAAGGAGCAATAAAGAGGGAGAGGTAATAAAATCCTCCTTTGTATGTTCTTTTAAGGAACATAAAGGAGGTAAGTACTTATGATCCCTCTTTATATGTTCTAAGGAACATAAAGGGGAGGAGGTGCTTTAAATATATCCCTCTTTAAATGTTCTTCTAAGGAACTTGAAGAGGGAGAGGTAATAAAATCCTCCTTTGTATGTTCTTTTAAGGAACATAAAGGAGGTAAGTACTTGTGATACCTCTTTATCTGTTCTAAGAACGTGAAGAGGAGGAGGTGCTTTATAAATATCCCTCTTTAAATGTTCTTCTAAGGAACTTGAAGAGGGAGAGGTAATAAAATCCTCCTTTGTATGTTCTTTTATGGAGCATAAAGGAGGTAAGTACTTGTGATACCTCTTTATCTGTTCTAAGGAACATAAAGGGGAGGAGGTGCTTTAAATATATCCCTCTTTAAATGTTCTTCTAAGGAACTTGAAGAGGGAGAGGTAATAAAATCCTCCTTTGTATGTTCTTTTATGGAGCATAAAGGAGGTAAGTACTTGTGATACCTCTTTATCTGTTCTAAGAACGTGAAGAGGAGGAGGTGCTTTATAAATATCCCTCTTTAAATGTTCTTCTAAGGAACTTGAAGAGGGAGAGGTAATAAAATCCTCCTTTGTATGTTCTTTTATGGAGCATAAAGGAGGTAAGTACTTGTGATACCTCTTTATCTGTTCTAAGAACGTGAAGAGGAGGAGGTGCTTTATAAATATCCCCCTCTTTATATGTTTCTTTAAGGAGCAATAAAGAGGGAATTGTACTTTAAATATCCCTCTTTATGTGTTTCTTTAAGAAATGTTAAGGAGGGGAGTACATAAAATTCTCTCTCCATGAGTTCTCCTAGGGAACGAGAAAGGAGGGGGCACCAATGATCTTTCTATATATGTTCTTTTAAAGAACATAAAGGAAGTGAGGTACATATATAATCTTATACACCACATTACTACAATAAATATATTTTTAATAGTACAATATGAAAATTTCATTTGTGCCATAAACGGATTCCCAAAACATTAGCTTTTATATAATAATATTAAATATTGCTAATATATATTGGAATATTGAATTATTGATAATTTAATTGTTCTAATATAATATGATTAGAAATATATGAACTTTTTATAGAGTTTGTTTTTTTCTAATTACTTAAAAAAAATATTTTATTTCTTATATATATATTTAAGAAAATAAATATTTTCATGGAAATATGTGTGATAGAATATATACCACCACATATTTTTATGTTTTTATTTTATTCAATAGAATCTAATAAAAGTATATTGAAAAAGTGTAAATAAAATTCTTTTTATTGAATACAAAAAAAAATCATATATTTTTAACCAATATAAATATAATAAGGTTAAAAAATATATATGAAAATGTATATATTTATTTAATTTTAAGCATTTGGAAATATAATTTTTTTATTATAATATTATAATATTATAATATGTTAGTTATATATTTCCTGTGATTATCTTATAAGTTATCAATATTTTACATATTTCAAAAAAAAAAAAAAACAAAAAAAATAACATTTTAAAATTATTTTTATAAAGTAATAATAATAATAGTAATATAATATAATAAGGAGAGAACAATATAAAGTCGAATACTGATTCAAATAATATTAAAAATAATCAAAATATATCAGAAACAATAATACAAGGTGAGGATATTTTATGGAAAGCAATATGTAATCATGGACATTATAAAAATTATAAAAGGAAGAAGAATTCTACAAAAAGTGATTTAAAAAATGAAAAGGATAAGAACAATTATATACATTTGAGGACATTTATTAAGTTAAGGATTGCACAAATTATCATGTGAACAAAAGATAATCAAGGAACTTCATTGATATTCGTTGATTGACTTAATAATATATATTTAGCTAACATGTAAATATATATGTATATGTGTGTGTGCCTATTTTGCCATTAAAAAAAAAATATATTTTTTATTTTATTTTATCTATTTATTATGTTTATAATAAAATTAGTAGAACATTAATTTATTACATATAAATTTTTATTTATTATATGGATTAATTAAAATATAAATTATATACAATTATAATTTTAAATGATTGCATAATGTACATATAATTTTTTTTTTTTTTTTTTTATATATAAAAAAAGAAATTTACATTTTTCAAAGTATAATAATATGAGATATATCAATAAAATAATCCACTTAGCAAAATATGTAAAAGCAAAATACCTTTTTAAATTTAATTTATATATATATGTTTCATATTATGTGTAATATTAATGAATTATTATAAGAACATACGATAAAAATTAACTTTAAAATAATGATTATGTATTTATTATATATTAGTGTAATATATTATAATTATTAAAAAATTTACTGTTGCTATTTTAGAATAATACCTATTAAAAAATACTATTTACACTCCTTAATATTATATTAGGATATATTATCTATATATTAATAATTTCCCCTGTTCAAATATTTTTGGTCTTTAGTAAATAATGATTATACATATATTATATTTTTGTTTTTCAATAGGTAATAAATATTATTTATTTATTATTTTTTTTGACAAGTAAAAAGAAAATTACATTAAACATATGATATTGAAATGGAAAATATAAGGATATATATATATGAGTAATATTGTATAATTACAATTTGGTTCTTAAAGTCTATAATATAGTACTGTATATAAATATATGATAAATAAATATATGCCAATGATAGTAAAAATTAATATTAAGAATAAAAATAATAAAACAAAAACCTTAAAATTATTGTATTCATTTTATTATTATAATAATGTAATTATATTAAAAATATTTTTTAATTATAATATACATTTTTTTGTTGTATATATTATGTTTTATGTAAATATTTCATAATACAAAATAATTAAGAAATATTTAAAATATTTTGTTTTTATATAACGTAAGTATATATTTTAACATTATAAAAATATATAAAGGGAATGATTAAAAAAAAATAATAATAAAATAAAAATCATACTTTTATTAAAGAATAAAAAAATTCAAAAAAAAAAGAAAATAAATAAATATAAAATATGTTATATATATATATTTATATATTAGATATGGGAATTTGTTACTCTTCTTAATTTATTATTAATATATTATCTAGACATATTCCTTTTTGGATTAATATAATTGTATTAATCATCAATTAATGTATTATCATTTTCCTCATACTTTTCATGATTATTATTTTTTATATAATCAAGAATTGTGAAAATTTTGAAAATAATTATCATCTATTACATAAGTTTTTTCCACATTATTATTATTTTGGTCAAAATGTATATCAATAGATATATTTGTGTGTAAATTATTTGTTTGAAAAATGTTATTGTTGTAATATCATTATATATGATATTTGTTGATCCGAGATTATCAAGAGGAATTTTGTTATTATGATCTTGATAATATATATTGTTTGTACTTATCATATTATATGTTTCATCATTAATTTTATGAATATCATCAAGAGTTGATGGAGGTAAATCAAATATATGTTCATTATTTTCCATAGTTCATTCTTCATTCAATTTATTTAACATATCTTCTTTATGTTTCCACTTTTCACATATATATCTATGTCTATCTAGCCATTTATGAAATAGATTTAGTTGGTTCATTATAGGATCACTATGTGATTGTTTGGAAAAACTATTAAAAGTCGTATTTTTTGTATGATTTGTACCAAATAATTCATTTCTTTTCGTTTCAGAACTTCATCATAAATATCAACATTATGGTTAGTACTTAGTGAATTGTTAATTAAGTCAATTCCGGTATATATATTATTTCAAACATATTTTGGATTTCCCATAATATTAGTAGTACTATTAATATTTTCAGGAACATTCCAATTTATGTCGTAAGTAACCTTGTTTATCTGGTACTGCACGTAATTCTGGTATGCGACATTTCATTGCTTCCCACCAGTTTTGACGTAAATTTGTATATGGGGGATCATCACGGGCATATTTGGCACCAAGTGTACCTTTAATTTTACCATATATTATTTTAAAATTTTCTTGTAATCGCTTTGCATCATTGTTTTGATCCCACAAATCTGTTCCTTTAATTATATCACGAAAATCTGCAAAACTATATTACATAACAGTACAAATTCCTGAAACATCATTACTAAGATTATTTTTTTATGTATATCCTTCATATTTTGCTGTCAACAACACATCACCTAATAATGAGTCACTCACATGATTACCACTAAGTCCCTCGCTATCTGCATTTAAATTCTCCAAGTTTGATGTACACATATGACGAAGGCGAGGAGGTAATAGGGCATTTTGGTGGTTTTGATTTACATCATCATTCTTCGTTTCCCATGGCGTTTCTATTTCAAATCTTTTTTATTGACTTGTACCTTTTCCAGTACATGGACCGTGATATTTATCATCACCCTTACCATATTCACGTTTATCATTTGTATGTTTGTCTTTGTCAATGATGCAAATATTAACTTATAGGTCATTTCCTTGACCCCCTTTGTTGTACTGACATTTGTGAGCTTGAGCCGTCAAACCACTAAATACCATTCGCTTTTTGCTTCTCCTCCTGTTGAAACTGTTCTGCGATTTGCATCACTGTTTTTTGGGTACCAACAGCACTACTTCTCGCCATTTTCTTGTAGTATAACAAAATATAGTAATATATATATGTATATTATTTGTGGCGTTATTTGAAAAAAATAAAAACAATTTTTATAGAATATAAATTTATGATCTCTACGTCTACTCATATAAATATGTATTTATCCACTTACATTTTTACTTTTCCATTTATCCACAACATTTGAAATATATTATATATGTGCCTCTTTTGTAAGGTTTTGCCATTTTAATATATAAATATTATTAATTTTATATAATTTTCTTTTTTGTTTTTAGGCTTGAATGTTTATTATATGCATGTTATATATATGAATATATATCTTTCCATAGTTATGAAAAACAATAAAATATACATATATATTATTTAGATTAATATATAAATATCTAATAAAATACCATTAGTATTAATAGTAGTATCAATATAAGTATTATTTGTGATAGTACTAATATTAAGAATTAATTTTTGTTCATTTTTCTTTTTTATGATATTCAAAAAAAAAAAATATTAGAATACATGTGTAATAATTGATAAATAATATATTTTTTCAAAGAATACGTATGACTAAAATATACTAAAAAAAAAAAAAAATTTGTATCACACACGTATTATAAAAAAATAATTTATGTTATTAAAATATAAAAGGATAGATACTATCATTATATAAATATATACATATGATGTATCTATCCTAAAACAAATATATATGTAGTACATGTTGTAGATAATTTAATAAAATAATTTTTTTTTGTTTTTTATTCTAATGGAAAAGAATTATACAAATATACATATATAATATATTTTTTATTAATGTAATAATGAAAAATTTTATATTAATAGCATAGAATAGTTAAGCATTAATATTTACCAAGGAAAATATTAAAAAATATATAAAAAGTAATATATATAGATAAATTAAAGTTAAAAAATCACAAAAAAAAAAAAAACAACAATAAAAATTACAAGTGGAAAAAAGGAGTATTATTATACTGAAATAAAAACATTTTATAACTTTTTTCATTTTCTTTTTCTTTAATTTATTTCGTGAATTTTTGTACTATATCGTTTTTGTTATGTTTTATATATTGTATCCCTTTTTTATGCTACTTGTAATTTTATGTATTCGTAATATGTTATATTTTTTTTTTGATTGTATTGGTGGTATTTATAATAAAAAAGAAATAAAATTATAATAAAAAATGAAATTATGAAAAAAATATATATATACAATATAATATATAATAAGATATGTTTTTTAAGGAATATAATTGCGAATTGAAGTAATATATTTATTTGTATTAAATTTATATTATAGACAAATAATTATTTTTTGAATAATATCTTTCTTATAATAACAATAATAAAATACATAGTAGTTCAGATGAAGATATTTTGGATGATCAAAATTACATAATACAAAAAAAAAAAAACATGAAAAAAAATTATTATGAAATTTTATATGTAAAACAAGATTTCGATATAAATGAAATTAAAAGAAAGTTTTATAATTTATCTTTAAAATATTATCTAAGATGAATAAAGTAATAATTTAGTGTTTCATAATAAATTTGAGAATACAAATGAGACATATAAAATATTGAGTTATCAGAATAGAAGAAAATTATATGATTCCGGTGATTTTGATGAATGAGATAAAATGATAATTATTGTTCCTTTTATATTTTTTAATTTAATATTTACCTCTGATATGATGTATGAATATATTGAAAATACCAAAGTACCTATTTTTGTTAAATTATTTTTTGGGAAAAGTATTTTTATTGAAGATATATTTTATTATGTTGGTATGATTATGAAAGAAATGATGGAAGGGCAAAATATAAGAGAAGAGGAAGTAGCTGAATTATTAAAAGATAGATTAGATTTATATATAGATAATGAAGATGAATGGGAGAAGTTAATGGAAAATGAAATTAGCATGTTATTAAAGTCTTCATTTTCTAATTTTATATTAGAATCTATAGGATGGACATATGAGAATGTTTCTAATATTTTTTTAGAAGAAAAAGCAAATTCTGGTATAAATAAAAAAGATATATATTTAAAAGAAGCTAATGAGAGAATGATTAGAAATTCAATTGTTTTGAGACAATGTAAAAGTCGTTTTATATCTATAATAACAAATTATTATCCTTTTAAAGAACAAAATAATCCTTTTATAAAGCAGGCACAATATGTATCCTCATCTAATTATGTATTGGATGATATAATAAATAATATAGACTATAGTATAGATAATATACATAGAGCCATAGATAATTTATACTATGAACATATATTAAATTTATTAGAGGAAGAAAAAAATGAAATACTAGAAGAAATATTAAGGAATATTCTAAAAATTATTTTGTGTGATGTTGAAACAACGGTAAGAAGATCAGCACAAAAAGTATTACAAAATGCAGAAGGAGATACAAATTTGATGCTTAAAAGAGCTAAAGGATTACAATCATTGGGTAAAATGATATTACAGAAGGTTAATTGAGGATATATTATATGTACACACACATATAAGGGATTATATATATATATATATATATATATATAAAGGATTAATAAAAAAATTAAATTTTATTAAAGGAAAAATGTACATATAAATGAATATGTTATTTTTTTAAATAATATTAGAAATAACATTTTTTCATAATATAATAATAGAAGCACCCACCCACCACCACCCACACATATATATATATATAAATGTTTTACTTTTAAATTTATATTTACAAAAGTTTTTTTTTTATATAAACTTAAAAGTGAACAATTTATTTTTTTATCATAATTTTTTTTTTTTCATTTTTATAACAATTTAAGTATTTTCACAGATATATATATATATATATATATATATATTTATTTATTTATTTATTTATAATTATTTATTTTGGCTAGCCATCTAGCTGTTTTATTATTTAGAAAAAAAAAAAAAAATTATGTGATACATTGGCTAGTTATATTATAAACTTAAGAAAAAAAAATAACAAATGGGTGAATAAGTAATTTATAATATTTATAATAAATGAAAATAAATAAAAAAACGTATAAAAATTAATTACATTATATATCATAATATTAGATTAAATAAATAACAAAATATTTATTTTGTTATTTGCTTTTTGTTTTGAAAAAATGTGTTCAATTTTGTTTTTAATTTTTTAAAACCTATTTTCATGTCAGGAAAATAACGAGCAACTATATAGATAATAAAAATTAAAAGAAAAAATGCAGGAAGATATATAAGTTGAGCATCACCAAAACTAGCAAACATACATGCTATCATTATAATGATTAAGGATAAGGTAATAGAATTAATCCCAATATTATTCCACAAATTTTTTCTTTTTAAACATTTTATATCATTTTGCATACGAAGATGCATTAAATAACTATCCATTTGTTCTTTACATTCTTCGTTATTACTATATTTTTGAAGTTCATTAATTGATTCATTTTTTTCTTTTACATCTCTACTATTTATATATTTTAATGAGAGATTTTTGATTTTATCTTTTTTTTCTTGAGTTATATTCATATTATCTACTAAACTGACTAGAGATGAAATTTGATCATCAGGATTTTTTTTTTTACTACCTTTTCCGCCTTTATCTTTTAACAATATATTCGTTAAGGTATTTCCGAATGGTTTTTTATTTGTGTTTTTTTGTGCTAACATTCTGAATTGTATCCCTCCATTATGGTATGATAATTTGTATGTTCCAATTTCTACTACATTCTATAAATAAATACACACACACTTATATATATATGTATATTTTATATATAAATAAATATTTGAATAAAACATATAAAATATTATTATATATTACGTTATTAAATAGATTAGATGCACATAGTATTATGGTAAAAATATATATTTTATAAATATAATGAAACATATTTTATTATTATTATTTCTTTATAGTGTATTCTAATATATAGATGTGAATTATTTATATTATCTATTCTTTTGAATTATGTATATTATGTAATAATATTATAAAAAAAATACTTTTTATCATTGATTTTTTTTTTTAAATATTTGTATATTATATAAATTAAAATAATAATAATTATAATTTTATAAATAATAAATTTCATGTAATGCTATATTATTACATGTATGTGATATATGAAAAAGTGCTGGATTCTAAAGAAAAAAAAAAAAAAAATAATAATAATTAAAAAAAAAAAATAATAATAATTAAAAAAAAAAAATAATAATAATTAAAAAAAAAAAATAATAATAATTAAAAAAAAAAAATAAAAAAAAAAATAATAATTAAAAAAAAAAAATAAAAAAAAAAATAATAATTAAAAAAAAAATAAATAAAAATAATAACAAATAATTATAAATATATATATATATATATATATATATATATATATATATATATTTGTATTATTATATGTTATTTATTATCCTATTATACAACTATTATACATAAGTATATTTCTATATTATATGTGCATGCGTTATTCTTATTATTTTTCGTTTTACTATAAATTATAAAAAATATTCATAGATAATATTAAAAATAACAACTATGTTGTTATATTATAATAAAACACAACTATTATATATATATATATATATATATATATATATATATATATTTATTTATTTATTTAATTATTTATATATTTATTTTATTTTTTTTTTTATTGTTAATTTATACAAGAAATATAAAATAAAAGAGAAAACATATATCTTTATAGTAATATAAGCTATTGTGTTAAATTAAAAAAAGGAAAGAGGGAAAAAATAAAAATAAAAATTATATTACGTATGTTTATTATTAGTACTATTACTTGAATAATATATATTATTATTATTATAACATGTAATTATGCTGTATAATTATACTTACAATATTGTTATATAAGAATAAATTCATAGATCAATGCTATATAATATAATATTATATAGTACATATTTCTTTTATTTTTTTATTATTTTATTTTATTTTTTATTATATATATAAAAATGTTATGACACATAAATATATATATATATATATATATTATATTATTATTTGGGTTAGTATCTATATACATAGTAAAAGATATATAGCATGTATAATAATATAAATAATAATACACATATATATAATTATGTATTACATGTAAATATATAATTAACAAAAAAATGAACTTTTTATTATATTAGTCATAACAAAGATCCAAAATACATTAAACGTACATGTCCTAATAAGATATATAACGAGCTATAAATTAAAAACAAAAAAAATATAAAATTTGCATAAAATCATATAAAATATAACATTTGCTGATTTATTTATTAAATTGTATAAATATATGTTGGGATATAATATTATGTTATTGAATAAATAATATATATATATATATATATATATATATATTTATTTATTTATTTATTTATCCTTTATTATGCGTGTAGATAAATTATTACGTTGTAACGTTTAGGTTAATTCTATGAATTGTACCTAAATATAATTATATAATATAATAAATATATAAAATAATTTCTTTCTTTCTTTCTTTCTTACTTTTATTTATTTAAATGACAATTACACATATATACATATATATTATTTTTATTTATAGGATAGAACAAATTTTATTATTTCATGTAATTTTTTTTTATTGATATATGACTGTAAAAGTGTTATGTCGAAAAATTAATTATACAATTATAAATTTTTTAAACAAATATTATATTAATAAAATATTATATATATATAATATATTTAGTGATATGCACATATTATAATTAATTATAATATATGTAATCCCTATAAAAAAAAAATAACGAAATAGATACAATATTAATTAATAGTAAATATTTTATATCTATATAACATGAGCCCCAATAAAAATAACCTTAGTAGAATCTATGATATTTGAGAAAGTAATATTTTATGATCATGTAAAATAAAAATAAAAAAAAAAAAATAATTTTTTTTAATTGGATTAATGATACTACATTATATCATTAATTTATATGATATTAATCGTAGGAATATATAAGCTAAACAAATGAATAAATAAATAAATATATATATGTTAAAAATTCACACAAAAAAGTATACATATATATACACACACATATATATATATATATATATATATATATATATATATATATATATATATATATATTTCATTTAAATATTTTTAAATCATGTTCTGTGTGTATATTTTGTCCTTCATATCTATTCAAAAAATTTATTCTGTTAGTAATATAAGGAAGAGTGACAGTTCCTATAGGTGGACAGGCTAATGTCATGGTTGATAAAACACTTATAGGTACAAGTTCGGGAGAAAAAATACTTCCATCTGTAACACTATTATTTATTAATAAATCAGAATGCACTTCATCTAATATATTCATAATTAATTTAAGTTTTTTAAAAAATGAATTATTTTCTTCGCCATCTGATGGGTCTGTTAATGTATAGTATTCTTTTATTCTATCTTCCAATGAATTATGATGTTCCCATTTATCATTCATAAGATCATCCATAGGGTCGTCTATAGAATCATCTATATGATTTTCCATCTCATTTTCCATATTATTATCATTATCCACTTTTGTATTGTCTTTTTGATTTTCCTCTTCATTTTTTCTTTCTCTTTTTTGTGGATTTTTATTTCCACTAAATATTGATGTATAAATATATTTCTTATACCATTTTTTATTATTTTCTGTTAGTATTCGACTTGCTATATTTATTGTTATTATGGATTTGTTAAATTTATCTTGTAGAACTTTTTTTACTATATTCTGAGAAAGAAAGAAAAAAATATATATTAATACTAATATATCAATATTTATTTATTTATTTATTTATTTATTACTTTGTATGAATATTTAAATATTAAGAGAAAAAATAAGGATACATTAAAAAGTGACAGAAAGTAGTTCATTATGTATATTATAAATTAATACCTTTAAATTAATATAAAATGATAAATGAATGTGATCATTTTATAAAATATAAATATGTTAAGAAAAAATATACAAATATATATGTTTTCTTTATAAAATAAGAGTGCGTTATATTGAATTGTATTATTATATAAATGGATAAAGGATTTAATTTTTTTTAAACTTGTACAATTATTTTTATTGTTTGTATGATATAAAATTATAATATATTTATATTATATCACTATTTTAAAATAAATAAACAAACAAATAAATATATATTTATATATATTATAAAATCTACATCATTATTTTTAATATTAGAAAATCTTAACTTTAATGTAATAATATATTTTATAATAAATGAATTTTTTAATTATTGTATTATTATAAATATTTTATTTTTTTTTTTTTTAGACTGTTTATTTTCTATATTACAAAATACATTATATATCTTTTATTATATATGCCATATTTTTTTTTTTTTTTTTTTTGCCTTTATAAATTTATAAAAGCTAATATATATATATATATTTTATTTATATGAATAATTTAATAAGCCACTTAGAGATAGATACTTAAAGAACTTATATATGATACTACATATATTATATATATACATATATATATATATATATATATATATATATATATATATATATATATATATATATATATATATATATATTTATAGTTATATATAATAATTATTTTTTTATAATAAAAAAAGGTAAAAAGAATAATTCATCAAAAATATATAATACCATGTACTAATATATCTTTATATATATATATATATATATATATATAACATAAAATTTTATTATATATGTAAGAATTATTGGGATTTTTTTTTAGTTTTTGTAAAATAATTTTAATTAAAAAAAAAAGAAAAAGATAAAGAAAAATAATAATAAAAAAATAAAAAATATTACTTGATCCTAAAAAAAATAGCTACATATTTTTTATTATATGATTAAAGTTAAAAAGTTTAATAAAATGAAATATATAAAGAAAAAAAAAAAAAAAAAAAAAAAAAAAAAAAAAAAGTATGTTAAATATATAGTATTATGTTTTTGTAAAAGAATAAATTATTAATTATTTTATTTTTTATTTATAATTATGTAACGGATATAATGATAAATCTAATGGATTACATAATCATTTTATTTTTGTTCTATTAATTTATTTTAAATGAAGTGTTATTAAAATAATAAAAAATAATTTATTATGAATTTTTTTCATGTAATAATATTAGATGTTGGAATTGTAATATGCTTATATTTAATCATTTATAAAGTAAAAAAAAAAAAAAAAAAAAAAAAGAAAAAAATATATATAAAATATAGTTATTATACATAAATACATACAAATAAATGTATATATATATATATATATATATATATATATATTTGTTTTATTTTTTTTTTTCTTAAAAATTTTATAATAATGATAAAAAATATATTATCTGTGTACCTTTTTTCATTATAGAATAGTGATATAAAATGGAAGAAACATATAAATTGTTGTAAATATCATTTTTACTTTTTTTCAAGTAAGAGATGCTTATTACAACATATGGTTGAAGAACCGTTTGAGAAAAAAGACAAATCTGGTGTTTTATTAAAAGACAAAAATACTGAAGAGGGAAGAAAAAAAGAAAGACAAAAGCCTATGAGTATTAAATCAATAAATAAAAAAAAAAAAAAAAACAACAACAATAATAATAATAATAATGTGTTAAAAAATTTAAATAATGAAGAAATAAATAAACAACGAAATATGACGAATGAAAGAATACGAAATAAAAATAAAAATGATAAAGGAGTTGAGAATATTTCAAGTAATACACAGATGGAAGAAAAAAATATAATATGTAAAGATATAAATTCGAATGTAATATTAAATCAAAACGAAATAAATGACGATCAAATGGTTCAAAAAATAAAAGAAAATTTTGTCAAGGATTTAATGAAAAATGAAAACAAAGAAATATTTAAACAGATAGAAACAATTAATTCAGTTGGTACTATGGCAAAAATTAAAAATTCATTATATAGCATAATATTTAAAGGGTCTAATTTTTGGAAGGGTCTAGGAATATATTTAGGTACATTGTCAGGTGCTGTACTAGGGCAATTGATTTTAGCAGGTATTTTGCAATTCGGAACATTTTCTGTTATGAATTTTTCAATTTATTTTTCAGCTGTTCCTTCATTTATAGCATTCAGTAGTTTTGTAGGAATAATATTATTAAGCATTATAATTGTTATTTGTCTTCTTGTGTGGTTGTGGCCATCAAGAGGGAAATTGATGGGTAAAGATAAAACAGAAAATAAAAGTGATACATAAATATATATATATATATATTTTTGTTAGAATATGGAATTATTTAATTTTATTAAAAAAAAACAAATTAACAGCAAAGAAAAAAAAAAAATAGGAAAATGGAAATTAAGTTGTTCTAAGTTTGTTGTAAATTTTAATATATTATAAGTTTTATATATGATTCCGTTGAAATATTTTTTTTTTTGCTTGTTTTATAATTATATATATACATATATTTATATCTACGTATAATATATATACATATATAATTAAAGTAATATTTTTAATTTTTAAAGTGTAAAATTTACAATGAATAGATAATTATTATCCATATTATTTATGATTAATATAAATGGTATGGAGAATATATTTTTATAGTAAACCAAAGAACAAATAATAAATAAATAATATAAAATAAGCATTGTTATATAGTAGAACTTAATTGTTTTTTTTTTATTTTAATTAATGAAATATAAAATAATAATTAACATTTATTAGATCTATTATATGAACATGTGTATATTTTATTTATGATTGTCATTTTTTTTGAATACTAATAACATTTTAAGTAAATATATTTTTATTTAAAAAAACAGTAGTATAAATATGAAATATATATTTTGAAAAATTTATATTATTTAATATTAATAATTTTTTTGAAATAAAATAAGAAATACATACACATTTGTGTCAAAATATTATATTATAGATTGTTTATAAATTAATTATTTTTATATTGTACAATATGTAAATATATAAATATATATATATATATATATATTATTATATGTCATAATTTCATTCTTTATATGTTAATCAAAAATATGATAAAGTTACTGAGGAGTAAAAAAAAAAAAAAAATTGTATTATTCCCCCCTTGCATATTTCTCATGAGAACCAAAAAGGAAAATTAAGTTACACCTCATTTAAATTTCCTTGCTTAAGTTTATATATGATTGGATTTTATTATTGCTTATTAAGTATAAGATGATTATTTAAATTATATTTATTATTATTTATAAGGTTTTGCAAACTAATTTACTATAAAATATGCATTACTATGTTATATGTAAATATAACATATAATGTAATATGTGTATTCCATTATTATTTTTTTTTAAATATTCTAATTACGTATAAAATACAAAAATAAACAATTCCTTGTATTTTTATAGTATATAAATAATATCGTGTTACTTGTTTAATATAATATGTAATTTATTATAATAGCAATTATTATAATATAATTATTAAAATAACATATTTAGAATTATAATTTTAGAACAAGTAATAATACAATTAATATAAGATAAATTGTAAAATAGTATATGACGTGATTTAATATATATTATGAAAAAAATATATTTTAATAACATAAACACTAAAGAAAAAAATGCATTATAGTATGTAATAGTTTGTGTAATTTCTCTTTTTCTTAATATTTTTATTTAATTTTTTGTTTTCTAACAATAATAAATAAATATATATATATATATATATATATATATATATATTTTTACATATATTTTGTATTTTAATAATAAATATATTTTTTAAATACTTTGTAATATATTTGTACAAAATAGAAGTAATAATATTAATCTTAGTAATAACATAGATAAATTAGAGAGAAACGTAAACGTACAACAAATATTAGAACAAAAAAAAAAAAAATTATGAAAATAACCAAATTTAATTATTTTTTTTACTATTATTTAAATTTTTTTTTTTATATCATATATTATGATATAATATGTTTGTATTTAATTTTTTTATATAATAGTAATGATACAAGGTTTCTGTTGGGATATTTATTACCTGCATATATGTTATAATAAGTTCTAATATATGTATTTTACATCTTTTACAAATATTACTGTACACATTTTCATATAATTTAAAAAGTAAATATAAACATGTTTTTTATTGTAACTACACATTTACTTGTTATTAACATGTATAAAAATAAAAAAATAAAAAGTAAAAAAGAAAAAAAATTATTATTACAATTTATGATATGACATAAGATTATATTTCATTAGAAATACAAATTCAAAATTATAAATAATATTGAAATGTTTTATTATATTATTTTTTTTTAAAATTTAATTAATTAATTATTTATTTTTTTTTTTTTGTGTTTTAAATAAAAAAGCAAATATGGATCCAGTAAAAAAATATATATTTACATAAAGGGAAAATAATCGTGTATTATATTATAAGGCTATATAAAAATTTTAGTTTAAGCATAATTAATTTATTTACAAAATAAAATAAGGTATTATATTTTAAATTAATTATATGTATAATCATAAAATAATATACGAATAACAATAAAAATGAAAGTTCACTGCTATAACATATTATTATTTTCTTTTACATTAATTATATTGTTATTATCACCATCGCAGGTATGGATATAATAACCATTATTATAACAATATAATATTTATATATATAAAATAATCTACATATAAATATCACATATATATATCACCATTTTTTATAGGTAAATAACCAAATGAACCATTACAATACAGCCAATATGAAAAACACAGAACCAATAAAATCATATAGATCATTATGCTAATGTGAACTATATACTTCCATGTATGATGATGACCCAGAAATGAAAGAAATAATGCACGATTTTGATCGACAAACATCACAACGTTTTGAAGAATACAATGAACGTATGAACAAAAACAGACAAAAATGTAGAGAACAATGTGATAAAGATATACAAGAAATTATTGCAAAAGATAAAATCCAAAAATCATTAGCAGTAAAAGTGGAAAAAGGTTGTCTTAGGTGTGGGTGTGGGTTAGGAGGTGTTGCAGCAGGTGTTGGAATATTCGGTGCATTGGGTACTTATGGTTGGAAAATCGCTGCGACAGCTATGGCTTATGAAACTGCTAAGCAAGCTGTTATTCAAGCAGGTATAGATGCAGCCATTGCACAAATAAAAATAAAACATATTTTTAAAGCTTTATCTAATATAACATTGTCAAATTTCATTAATGAATCAAATTATAATACTATCGATGGTCTTTTTAATGCTATTATGAATGCTATCCATTCAACTAAAAACACATGTCCAAATTACAATGGCCCTATGTATCGAGTGTGTAATGGTATAGTAACTGCTAGGAATACGTGGCTTGATGACATTGTAGAAGCCGGTACAAAAGCTTCTGTTGAGAAAATCACAGCTGTTGAAGCTGATGAACTTGTTAAGGTAACAGCTACAGTTTCCAATGCGTACAGCGCAATTGGTTACTCTGTAACTGTCATATTGATTATAGTTTTGGTTATGATAATAATTTATTTAATTTTACTTTATGGACGAAAAAAAAAAATGAATAAAAAACTACAATACACAAAATTATTAAATCAATAAATATATGGTTTCATGATATTAAATTCAATTTAATGTTTTTTGAATTTAAGATTTTAAAAAAAAGGATATTATGATAATTATATTTTGATAACATTATATTTTTTTTTGCTATAATTTTTGTTTTTGTTTATTGTTATGTCGTTACTAAATTATTTAATTAATAATTATTTATTATTTTTTAGTGAAACGAGTGTAATTTATATATACTTTTTTAATTAAAATTATATATATATATATATATATATATATATATATATACATATTTATTTATTTATAATACATTCTTTAAGAACACCTTGTAACATATATATTAAAAAATTTTATATAAAATAATATGTAATGGAATATATTATAGAATAAATATATTATATTATTAATCCTATGTTGATATATTATTTAAAATTTAATTATATTTATATAAATTAATATAAATAAATATAATTGTAATTAATAACATTTAACTTTATCATTTTATCTTTATAATATATATAATAAATATTTATTATTACCTTACATTACAATATCATGTGTAATATAAAATGTTAAGTTAATTATTTTTTATCTTCTTTCTTTTTATAATTTCCCTTTTAATAAAATAGAATATGTGTATTATTACAGAACAAATATAAATATATATATATATAATTTGTATAATATACCAACTACAAAATTATTTTCGACACGACATATCGATATATCGAATTATCAACACATGACAATATAATAAAAATGAATTAACCTAATTGTACAATAAATATTATTATAAAATAGTAACAATATATTATATATTATAATTATAATTCTATTATAATAATAATATTCATATGATATACTTTATATTATACTATTTTAATGCATATAATTAATATAATATGAAATTTAAAACAATATATGAATATTAATAATTTATGAACTATTAAAAATAAACATATATATAGTTTATTTATTCTATTTATATATTTTTATAAAACGTTTATTATTATTATTCTTTTTATTATAAAATTGTAGTAATTATTATAAGATTATTTTTAAAAAGTATATCATTAAGAAAACTATTATTATAATATAATAATACTATTAATTTGTTATGTATTGTACAAATAATATATGATATTTCGTAATATATAAATATAATATATATATTTGATGCTTCACAACCTACAAATTATAAATATATTAAAATTATATTATTTATATTTATACTTATACAAAAAAATATAAAATACTGTAGATTAGTATGTGGCATATTTGGAAAATATTTTAAATTATATTCTTGTAATAATAGTATATTTTTAATTTATTAAAAATTTATAATTTATTATTTTTTAATATATAATTCATTTAAATATCCTATTATATATATATATATATATATATATATATATATATATAAATTAATTAGGTAACGTAAAATAATAGATACAATAGAGAGAATTTTCTAACATACAATAATTCATAGCAACAAAAATAAAATGAACTAAAAAGAAAATATATAAATATTAAAATATACATACAAAACATTTTATTATATTAGTTTTAAGATTAATATTATATTTCAAAAATTACAAGGAAATTTGTTGTTAGTTCCACAATAGTATTTATATTAGAAAATTTTTTGGGATATTTATTTGATAAAAATCATGAGAGCTATCATTATATATATGTGGTTTACACCCATAACAACTATTGTTCTACACATTGGTATATTATTTACAACACAAAAAAGAAAAAAAGTTGTTTGTATCTATAATTTTACTTGTTACATAAATGTTTAAGAACAAAAAAAAAAAAAATTAATATAACAATTTATCGTATGATATAAAATTAGATTTTATTAGAAATTAAAATGCAAAATTATAAAAAATGTAAAAGGTTTTATTATATTATTTTTTAAAAATATTAATTAATACTTTTTTTTATTAGTTTTGAATAAAAGGGAAAAATATGGTTGTAGTAAAAAAATATATTTTTATAATGGGAAAATAATTGTGCATTATATTATGGATCTATAATAATATTTTAGATTAAACATATGTAATTCTTTTAATAAAACGCAATATATTTTTATATATTAATTAGTTAATTATAATTTTAATCATAGAATAATATGAGTATCATAATAAATATGAAACTGCACTATTATAAAATATTATTATTTTCCGTTCCATTAAATTTATTGATATCATCATCATATGTATGAATAAAAAAAATGATTATTATTATTATATATATATATATATATATATATATATGTAATTTTTTATTATTTATGTAAATTTACAATATACATATTTATTAGAAATACAAAAAATTATAAATTATAATTAAATATAACATACATATATATATAATAAATTCTTTATAGGAGCATAATAATAATATAACATACATTACACCACATACATCAACTACTACCTCAAGAATATTAAGCGAATGTGACATCCGATCGTCAATTTATGATAATGATGAGGATATGAAATCTGTGAAGGAAAATTTTGATCGACAAACCTCACAACGTTTTGAAGAATACGAAGAACGTATGCAAGAAAAACGCAAAAAACGTAAAGAACAGTGTGATAAAGAAATCCAGAAAATTATTTTAGAAGATAAAGTCGAAAAATCATTAGAAGATAAAGTCGAAAAATCATTAGAAGAAAAAGTGGAAAACATTTGTCTTAGGTGTGGGTGTGGACTAGGAGGTGTTGCATTAGGTGTTGGATTATTCGGGGGATTAGGTATCTATGGTTGGAAAACCTCTGCTACTGCCACGGCTATGGAATTAGCTAAGGAAGCTGCTGAACAAGCAGGTGCTGCGGCCGCTGCAGATGCAGGTAAGAACGCAGTTATTGCTGGATTAAAAGAATTGGGTGTACAAAATATAGCTGGTCAGCCATTGGTATCCTATTTTACTGCAACAAATTATCATAATGCTACATTCATTTCTAGTGCTATAAATAATCAATATGAGCCATCGTCATGTATATTTTATTTATCTGGCACTCGCTCTGGCCCTGTTGCTCGTGAGACTTTTTGCACTTGGGTGATGCAAAAATCTACAGCTGCAGCGAACGTCCAACGCAGTAGTGTTTCATTCAATGATCTTATAATAAAACTATAGAAAATATCGTCTCAAATGCCAAAAATGCTGCAGGAGAAGCATCAAAAAAGGCTACTGAAGAAGTTATAAAAACTAGCACTGTTGCAGTAGAATCTATATATGCTAGTTGCCAGACTGCTATTATTGCTTCTGTTGTTGCAATATTAATTATAGTTTTAGTTATGATAATTATTTATTTAGTTTTATGTTATCGTAGAAAAAAAAAAATTAATAAAAAAGACCAATACACAAAATTATTAAAAGAATAAATATATGGTTTCATGATATTAAATTCAATTTAATGTTTTGTGAAATTTAGATATATAATACATGAATATTATGATAAATCAATTTTTATAACATTAAATTATTTTTTTCCTATAATGTTTTTTTTTTTTGTTTATACTTATGTGTTTATTAAATTATTTAATTTTTACTTATTTATTTTTTTTTAGTGAAATGAGTGTAAATTGTATATATTTTTTTTTAATAAAGATTTTATATAAATATATATTGTTAATATATATGCATATATATTTATTTATTATAGACTCTTTAAGAATACTTTGTAATATATATATTTAATAAATTATATATAAAAATATATATAATGGAATATATTATATTATATTATATTATATTATTAAACTCATATTGATATATTATTTTAAATATAATTATATTAATATAAATAAATATAATTATAATTAATAACATTAATCCTTATAATTTTTATCATTTTATTTTTATAATATATATAATACATATTTATTATTATTTTACATTTGTATGTCATGTGTAAAATAATATATTATGTTAATTATTTTTTATCTTATTTTATTTGTTAATTTTTTTCCTTTTCAATAAATTAAAATATGTGTTATGTTATTACAGGACACATATTAAAAAAAATGTAATATATATGTATATATATATATTTTTTTTTAACCACAAAAATATTGTGAACACTATATATCTATATATCAACACATTATTATATAATAAAAATGAATTAACCTAATCGTACAATAATTATTATTATAAAATAGTAACAATATAATATATCATATATAATAATTGTATTGGAATAACAATATTTATATGATATCCTTTTTTTTTTTTTTTTTTTTTTTGTATTCATACGTACTATCATCATCAATATAGGAAATAAATTCTTTTTAAGAAATATGAAGAATTTTTTTTTAACGCTTCTAATTACGTATAAAATAAAAATAAATGATTCCTTGTTTTTCCATAGTATATATAATGTCGCGTTATTTGTTTATTGTATAATAATATATTTATTAAAATATGTAGTAATTAATTATTTTGTTACAACATGTAATAATAAAATTAATGTATCATAAGTTGTAAAATACCATAACTTCTATTTTAAGAAATATATATATAATAATACACGTTATGATTATAATATATTTGAATAACATAAAACAATAGAATGTATTATGTAATAGTACGTATAATATCTTATTTTGTTATTTGTTTTTTTTTTAATAATAATAAATATTTATATTTTTTGCGATAATTATATAATTTACTACTTTAATGATAAATTAACGTTTTAATTTATTTGTAATATTTTTATAAAAAAAAAAAAATAATATTAATCTTAGTAACAACATAGATAAATTAGAGGGAATTTTATAACATACAATAAATTTTAGAACAAAACAAATAACATAATATATGAAAATTTATTTATTAATATATATGTATATATTATTATTTGAAGAAGATTTTATATCATTTATTATGTTATAAAATATTTGTTGTTAATTGTTTTTATAACAACAATGTTACGAAATTATATGTTTTAATAACTATTTCATAAGTATTTCATATATATATATTATAAATTGGTATTATATATATGTCATACACAATTTCCAAAACGTTGGTTTTGCACATTTGTAAATAATTTACAACACAGAAATATGTTGTATTATTACTATATCGTTAGATATTATTGAGAAAAATGAAAAAAATAAAAAAAAAATAAACCAAAAATAACCATAATAATTTATTGTGTTGATTTAAAATTAAATTTCATTAAAAATTAAAAATTAAAAAAAATTATAAAAAATGCAGAATGTTTTGATAAATTATTTTAATATTAATTTTTTTACGTTTTTGTTTTTTTTTTTTGTAATAAATAAAATGGCAAATGTGGATCCACTATAAAAAAAAAAATATATTTACATAATGGGAAAATAATTGTTAATTATATTAAATAAATTATAATCATATTTTATGTTAAACATTTTTATTTAATTTATTTATAATATAAAATAAAGTATTTTATGTGATTTTTTTAGTTATAATATTTATCAAAAAATAATATACGTATCACAATAAAAAATGAAAATCCATTATATTAATATATTATTGTTTGAGCTTCCATTAAATATATTGGTAATTCCATGTCACATATATATTAAAGAGGATTAATATAATCATATTATAATATAATATATATATTTATATATAAATATATTACGATATCGTATATATAATTTTTATATATATATAGTCCAAATATACATATATATATAAACATAAAAACATACATATTTATAACATATATATATAAAATAAAAAAGAACTAATTATAATATACATATATATGTGACCATTTTGTATAGATATATAATCAAAGGAACCATAACAGCACCACACCACATCATCCACCAAATACCAGGCTATTATGCGAATGTGAATTATATGCACCTGCCACCTATGACGACGATCCACAAATGAAAGAAGTAATGGTTAAATTCAGTAAACAGACACAACAAAGATTTGAAGAATACGACGAAAGGATGAAAACTACACGCCAAAAATGTAAAGATAAATGCGATAAAGAAATACAAAAAATTATTTTAAAAGACAGATTAGAAAAACAAATGGAACAACAGTTGACCACATTAGAAACAAAGATAGATACCAATGATATACCTACATGTATTTGCGAAAAATCAATGGCCGACAAATTGGAAAAAGAATGCCTAAAATGTGCACAAAATTTGGGGGGGATTGTTGCACCCTCTTCAGGAGTATTAGTAGGAATTGCTGAAGGTGCGCTATATGCCTGGAAACCTACGGCAATCACAGCTGCAAAAAAAGCGGCCTTAGCTGAGGCTACTGATGCCGCTATTGAAGCTGGTATGAATGCTGTCAGCCTTAAAATTGAAGAACTGGGTACCGTTTTTAAACCAAGTGAAGGATTTGTTAATTTGAGTTCAATTGTTAATAAATTAACATATAATAATGGTGATGCTTTAGTAGAAAGTGCTAAGAATGTAATAGGTGGTTTGTATTCGAATGGAAAAGGAGGAAATACTATTTTTTATAATACGACAATACACACGAAGAGTGGTACATTGTACGTTGGGAATTTCGGAGATATTGGTAGGGCTGCACATGATGCAAAGTTGGCATCCGAAACAACAGCACTTACAAAAGCAAAGGTGGGTGCGGTAGAATCTACATATGGTGGTTGCCAGACTGCTATTATTGCTTCCATCGTTGCAATAGTAGTTATAGTTTTAATTATGGTGATAATATATTTAATTTTACGTTATCGTAGAAAAAAAAAAGTGAATAAAAAACTGCAATATATCAAATTATTAAATGAATAAATATATGGTTTTATGATATTAAATTCAATTTAATGTTTTGTGAATTTTGGATTTTTTAATACAAGGATACCATGATAATTGAATTTTTATAACAATATATATATATATATTTTTTTGTTTAATGTTATGTGGTCATTAAATTATTTTATTTATTTATATTTATTTATTTTTTTTTTTTTTTTAGTGAAACGAGTGTAAATTATATATTTATTTTTATAATATTTAATATGTTTAATCTAAATAATATTAACTACTTATGTGATTATAATTAATATATATAACACTATACATATACATATGATTGTATATAATGAGATCACAAAATTATAAAATATAACATAATATATAACACAATACAATCATGTTATATATGTGTACATATATATGATATAATATAATTTATAACACTAAAAATTAAATACAAAAAAAAAAAAGAAAAACACATAAAAAAAACCCACATATATCTCCATATTACCGGAAATGATGTCGATTTCGGCTTTTCCTCTAAGTGTAGGAATTGCGTTTGCTGCGTTGAGTTCCTTTTTACTTAAGGTAAAAGGATGTATTTATATGTGTATGTGTTTGGAAATATGTATGTGTTTTATATATATTTATGTATTTAAAATTGAATAAGAAAAAAAAGGAAATAAGAAAAAGGAATATAGGAACATAGTTATTTAAAAAAAAAAATAAAAAAAAAAAAAAAAAAGAAAAAGAAATTTTAGAACAATAAAAATTAAAATAAAAATAAAAAAAAAATTTTATACAATGAGAATTAAATAGAAATTTAAATAAAAAAGAAAAATAAAAAAAAAATTTTATATCAAAAAAAAAAAAAAAAAAGTAAAAAAAAAATTATGTTTAAATAAAAACAAAAAAAAAATTACATACATATATATGCAAAAATATATTTATATATACATACATACCCATACATACATGTATATATATATAACCCAACATATATATTCACATACACATATACCTACCTACCTAAATACAAACACATATACCTACATATACATACATACATAAATACCTAAATACATACACATATAAATACTTACATACATATATATTTATTTTTTTATTCTAGAAAAAACCTAAATCTCCTGTTGACCTGTTACGTGTACTTGATATCCACAAAGGAGATTATGGAATACCTACATTGGAATCCAAAAATAGGTACATACCATATAGAAGTGGTACATACAAAGGCAGAACATACATATATATGGAAGGAGATACTAGTGGGGATGAAAAATATGCATTTATGTCTGATACTACTGATGTAACTTCCTCCGAAAGTGAATATGAAGAAATGGATATCAATGATATATATGTACCTGATAGTCCTAAATATAAAACATTGATCGAAGTAGTACTAGAACCTAGTGGTAACAACACAACAGCTAGTGGTAACAACACAACAGCTAGTGGTAAAAACACACCTAGTGATACACAAAATGATATACAAAGTGATGGTATACCTAGTAGTAAAATTACAGATAATGAGTGGAATAAATTGAAACATGAATTTATATCTAATATGTTACAAAATCAACCAAATGATTATAGTAGTGGTGATATTCCATTCAATACACAACCGAATACTTTATATTTTGATAATAATCAAGAAAAACCTTTTATTACTTCTATTCATGATAGGGATTTATATACTGGAGAACAATATAGTTATAATATTAATATGAGTACTAATATTATGGATGATCCAAAATATGTATCAAATAATGTATATTCTGGTATCGATTTAATTAATGACACATTAAGTGGTAATCAACATATTGATATATATGATGAAGTGCTAAAAAGAAAAGAAAACGAATTATTTGGGACAAATCATGTGAAACAAACAAGTATACATAGTGTTGCCAAACTAACAAATAGTGACCCCATCCACAACCAACTGGAACTATTCCATAAATGGCTAGATAGACATAGAGATATGTGCGAAAAGTTGAAAAATGATAATGAGCGGTTAGCCAAATTAAAAGAAGAGTGGGAAAATGAGACACATAGTGGTAACACTCACCCTAGTGATAGTAACAAAACGTTGAATACCGATGTTTCTATACAAATACATATGGATAATCCTAAACCTATAAATCAATTTAATAATATGGATACTATCTTGGAGGATCTGGATAAATATAATGAACCTTATTATGATGTGCAAGATGATATTTATTATGATGTAAATGATCATGATGCATCAACTACGGATAGTAATGCTATGGATGTACCTAGTAAAGTACAAATTGAAATGGATGTAAATACGAAATTGGTGAAAGAAAAATATCCTATAGCAGATGTGTGGGATATATAATATATACGTATGAATGTATATTTGTTTGATTTTTTTTTTATGTGTGCATTATATTAAATTTTTTATTTGTTGATGTTATATTATATTTGATTTGTGTATTATATTATATTTTATATTTGTGTATTATGTTATATTTTTTAATTGTTCATGTTATATTATATTTTTTGTTTGTGTATTTTTTTTTTTTTTTTGTATTTAATTTTTAGTGTTACAAATTATATTATATATATGTACATATATATATCATAATTATATTGTATTATATATATATATTTAATATGATAACAATAATAGTTAAAATTATTTAAATTAAAAAACATAAACTATTGGAAACGCATTGAATATAATAATATATTACTATTTGTATTATTGTTATTAATACTACTATTAATAGTAATATTATTAGAAGTAGTAATTAACAGTATAACTATTAATTTTATTAGTGATAACAGTACTTTAAAAATTTAATATTTTTATTTTTTATTTTATAATTTTTACTTTTTATTATATTAAAAAAAAAAAAAAAAAAATATATATATATATAAAAATTATTATTATAATTTTTTTTTCCTAAATGTGTTTACATATAAAATAATAAAAAAAAAAAAAAAAAAAAAGAAAAATTTGAAATATATCATATAAATTTCATATATATAAAAAAAAAAAAAAAAAAAAAAAAAAAAAAAATTGAAATATATCATACAAATTTCATATATATAAAAAATAACAAAAAAAAAAAAAATATATAAATATAAATATAAACAAAAAAGGAAAACATTTTACAGAAGAAAAAATATTTAATAAACAAATTTTTTTTTTTTTTCTTTTTGCCACTTAATATATATAAAAATATAATGTAATAAATCAATGCATACGTAATATAGAAACAAATAACACTTAAAAAAAAATTAAAAAGAACAATATAAATTATGAAATATATATGAAATTATATCTCATAAATATATACATATTATCAAATAAATATATATAAAAAAGTAATATTTACATATTATTCTAAAAAAACAATAATAACAACAATAAAAATTAAAAAGGAAGAAAATAACGAAAAAGTGTATTATTATATTAGAATAAAAAATATTCATTATTCGTTTTTCTTTTCTTTTTTTTTTTTTTTTTTTTCATGTATTTTTTTTGTTTTTATTAGTTCTTTTATGTATTCTATCTATTTGTTATATTACGTGTAATTATTATAATTCTTATAAGTTAAATATTTTTGTGAATTCATTGTATTAGTAGAATTTATAAAAAAAATAATAATAAAATAAATTATGAAATAAGTATAAATAAATAACATAATATATAATATGATATGTTTTTTAAGAAGATAATTGTGAATTGAAATAATATAATTATTGGTTTTAAATTAAATTATATAAATACAGATGTAATTATATTTTTAATAATATGTTTTTTATAATATTAATAATAATAGTAATCATAGTAATCATTATATAATATACGTTTTATTTGTTTTATTATATATTTCACTGAAAAATATCTGAGATATTTAATAAATATAAGTTACATAATGTTTTAAAAGATTAGATATAATGATATATATGAGTGAAGTATTTAATATAAATTAAAACTACATTATTCAATAAATAAAATATATTTAGAAAATAAATAAGATTATAGAAAAATAAATAATATATAAAAACTTAATACATATAAAAATTATTAATAATAATGAAAAATATGGTGAGTTCAAAGAAAAACAATATGTGTTCCAAACATTCTACCAACACCAACCTAACAAAACATATTTATTCTTCTAATAGTTTTATATATTGGAGTTTTTTCTTCATTTTTCTTTTTCTTCGATAACGTAAAATCTTATATATTATCACCATAATTAAAACTATAAGTACTATTGCAACGATGGATGCTATTATGGGAGTATAGTAAGTAGTAGTTGCAGCATCTATAGCTTCTGTGCTCGTCTTTATAGCTGCTTTTGTAACTTCATCAGCAGTATTCTTAGCAACTACGTCAGCAGCTTGTGTACCTTCTGCAACAGCTTCTTCTACCTTTTTTTTTATAATAGCTTGTGCTGAACTTTTAACCCATATACCTTGATGATTTGGCTGAACCAAATTGCAAACAGGACCACTAAATATAAAATCACCGACAGGGCGATCAATAACAAAACGAGGTGTACATAACGTGGTATAATGAGAATAAACTTTATCATAAATGACAGACACATTCATATAATTTGTTACATGAATAATTGATTCCAATGGTTTACCACCTACAAAGTATATACCCAATGTGTGTAATTGATCAATAACAACTTTAGTACCCGCCAAATGTCCTGCTTTAATACCGGCCGCAGCACCTGCTTGTTTAGCTAATTCCATAGCCGCTGCAAGTTCTGCAGTTTTCCACACATTTACAGCAACTGAACCAGTTAATCCAATCATTGGTGCAACACTTCCTAGACCATAACCACATCTCAAGCATCCTTTTTCCGCTTTTTCTGCTATCGACTTTTCACAAACACATGATGGAATGGCGTCACTTTGTATATCCGTGTCTAACGTAGCAAATTTGTCCATTAATTCTTTTTCTAATTTATCTTTTAATATAATTTTTTGGATTTCCTTATCACATTTATCTTTACATTTTTGGCGTGTAGTTTTCATCCTTTCGTCATATTCATGAAATCTTTGTTGTGTCTGTTTATTGAAATTATCCATCACTTCTTTCATTTGTGGGTCACTATAATAGTTGACAGGTGCATACAATTCACATTCGCTTAATGACCTTGTGGTTGGTATTTTTTGTGTATGACGTGCTGTGGTGTGTGGTTTTTTGTGGGTATTTACCTATAAAAAATGGTGACATATATATGTAATGTTTATTTGTAGTTTATGATTTTATATATTTGTAATTAATATGTATATTTAAACTATATATATAAGTCATATAGATATAATAATTATATTTATGAATATTTTATATATTTATCACATAATCATACCAATATGTTTAATGGAAGAGCAAACAATAATATATTAGTATAATGGATTTTCATTTTTTATTGTGATACGTATATTATTTTATGATAAAAACTATAACTAAAAAAATCACATAAAATATTTTATTTTGTGTTATAAATACATCAAATATGTTTAACATAAAACATTATTATAATACATTTAATAACATAATATACAATTATTTTCCCATTATATAAATATATAATTTTTTTTTTTTTTATAATGGAACCATATTTGCCTTTTTATTTAAAACCTTAAAAAAAAAAAAAAAAATTAAAAATATAATATATCAAAATATATTACATTTTTTATAATTTTGAATTTTAATTTTTAATAAAATTTAATTTTATATCATACGATAAATTACAATTAAAAAGGTTTTTTTAATATTTTTCAAAAATACGTTACGATTTAGTAAGAACTTCTATTTTTTTGTTGTAAAATATATACATATGTGTAAATTAATGGCTGTTGAACGTGTATACCACATATAATTTACAATTTGGAAAAACCTATTAGTGAAATTGATATTGCAACATGTATGTTAACTATATTGCTGTCATATAAAAATCATTGCATATCATAATATTTGTTATTAAACGTAAAAAAAACAATATATATTTTTTAATAATAATAATTAAACCAAATATATTTTAACAAAGTATTTATGTTCTTTTTTTTTTCTTTTGTTCTAAAATTTATTGTATGTTATACGTTTCTCTCTAATGTATCTAAAATTATATAAATATAAATATATATATATATTTTTAAAATTATATTACGTTAAAAAAAAAATATTTATATATAATATTAAAAATAAATTAAAGAAAAAAGAAATTATTAAGATTAATAAAATACTATTGTATAGTTTTATGTAGTGTTGTGCGTTATACAAATATATACTATTCATAATATAGAAATTATTGTAATATTTTGATAATATATGTATTATATTAAATATTAAAATTGTAGATATATTATTTTAGAATTTCTTGATATAATATTTGTAGGATTACTAGTTGTAATAATATACTTATATATATTTAAATAAAAAAAAAATTATGTTAATTATTATTATTATATATATATTGAAAAGAAATATACGACTTTACATAATAAATACGATAAACAAAAATATATTTTTCTATTATGTTCAATTACTAATATTATATATATATATAATCGTTTGCGTATTGTTTCTAAAATGGTAGCTATTTTCTATAATAATAATAGTATGTATAATTTAAAAAAATATAAATAAAAATATATATAAATATATAATGTAAACAATATATTATAAATAATGACAGAAAGAAAATATATTGGTTCATATGAGAAAAGAACTTTCTGTAATATTATATAAAGTAAACAACACATACTTACATTTTGTAAATGAATAATTTTGTTAACACATCGTAATTTCAATTTTATTTATAGATAGTATGGAATAATTATATATATATATTATTGAATATTAACATAATAATATATTACATTATAATTATATATAGTTCTATAACTATTATAAAGCAGTAAATATATATATATATATATATATACTCTACGTCCTAATTTATATTTTTTGTTTTTATTATTATAATAATAAATATTAATCGCCTTAATATATACATATATACAATTTTTCGTGCAATTAATTTATATTTTTATCTTAATTTTACATATATATAATAATAATGGTAATGATAAATACTTAAGTATATAAAAATTCAATATTATTCCAATGATAAATGGTTCCATATATTTAGCGTGAACTTATTTTAAAATATAATCATTTTATTTTTATCTTTTAATATGTTCTCATAAATTATAGTTTATATATATCTATATTATTAAAAAACAAAATAACCATTATAACGAAACATAAATATCGAAATACCTGTCTTTTATTTATTAAATATAATTTTTACTAAAATATAAAAAATTATGTATCACAATAAAACAAATTTTATAATTGCATTGAAATCTTTTATATAGTGATGACCATATAAACCCATAGATATACATGCTTTGTTAACATGGTGGTAGCACCATTAATATTATACATGTTTATTTATATGATATAGTTAATTATTCATATATATATATGTATAATAACAAGAACGTAATAATAAGACAATAAAATATTATAATAGGTTTATCGAATATATCTAAATGAAACTTTTTTTGCAAATTTTATATGACAATAGAACTGTCATAATAAAACGATAATAATTTTTATGATAATGATTATTATGATGATAGTAATTATATTGCATTATAATCCATATTATAAAACTACCTATTAAGAATGCGTGAATTTTATAAAACTTCAATGAATAGAACAGAAATGTATAGATAATATTAACAATAAAAGGAATAAACGAATTATTATAAAACATTCTTTGTTATATTTTTTCATGATGTTATCCTAATATGTTATTTATAGGGTAAAGAGTTTATGGAAGAAGAAAATACATATATATATATGTATATGTATATTTAATAACAATATTGAGTAGAATAAATTTAATATAAAATTATTTTTATAAATAACTATAGAACTATTATATAAAATTAGCAAATGTAAACATATTTTTAATTTATATATAAATATTTTACGAACAAAAAATATATATTATGTTTCATTTATATAAATTTAAATAAAAATGTTTTCATATAAATATAACTATAATATTTATATCAATGAAAAAAAAGAGAAAACATATATGTAATTTTTAATTATATTATTATTATGTATATATATTATAAAAATTAATAATAATATATAATAAATGTTAATATATTAATTAATTATATTACTATATGCTTTATCTGTATATATATAGTTCTCATACTGTATATGAAAATATAAATATATATATATAAGTGATATATATAATTTTATTAGATAAGTATAAAATGGATAGATACATTTATATATATATTTTTAATAACAGCATAATTACATATATATATTTGTCATATTTATAAATTATTTATTCTTTCCGAGTTTATTATATTATTATATTTGGATAAGTGATGACATAATATTTTTAGAAATATAATGAATCTTCAGTTCTATATTGTATTAATCTATATATGAATACATATTATAGATAATAGAGATAGATAAAAAGAACATTGTTCTATTTTCTCCATTGTCACAAAAATTAAGTAAAATAAATAACATACATATATATATAAATTTATGTTGTTGTGATACATAAAATAATAATTATAAAATATAATGATACTATTAAAGATATAATTAAGATTTATATAAATGGATGATAATTATTTTATAATAAGAATATATTTTCAATAATTTTATAAATTATATAATTAATATTAATATGCAACAATAGTACGATCGAAATATTATTATGAATATTATTGAAAGAATAATAAGTATTTCATAAATGGTTTTTTTTAATAATATAAATTCAATTATTGTTTTATAATAATATTATGTTATTTATATCATATTAATATTATATAATTATAATAATTTGTAGATATTGTTAAATAATATTATGATATTACAATATTAATAAATATATATATATATATCTTTAAAGAATATTATATGCTTCTATAAAATAACGTTAACATAATTTATCACCAAATTATGTATATATATACACGACATAGTACTATTAAATAAAATATAACTTAAAAAAATTATATATATAATGGAAAATCTTTCGTATAGAAAAAAATATTCAATTTATTACATTTGTTGTAGGTGAAAAATATGTGAACTTTTTCTTATTATAATTATAGTAGTTTTAAATTATATTTAAAGAATATATATTGATTATAATAATTATAATGTGATAGAATATAGTATTTAAATATTTTATTATAAAAATGGGATCAGATTATTCGTCACCAGGGGGGAATAAAAGTGTTAACATAACTGAAAGTGAGAAAAGTGCCAGAAATGTTTTGGAAAAAATTGGAAGACATATAAAAGATGAGATTAATAAAAATAGTAATCATACAAATAAATTGAAAGGCACATTATCAAACGCCCAATTTCATGATGGCTTGCACAAGGCAGCTGGTTGGGGGGTAAGATATGGTCCTGCAAATTCATGCGATCTTGAACACAGATTCTATACTAATATAAATAATGGATATCTACCTGCGAGGAATCCTTGCCATAATAGAAATCAAAATCGTTTTGACGAAAATGCCGAAGCGTATTGTAATAGTGATAAAATAAGAGGTAATGAAAATAACAGTAATGCTGGAGCATGTGCGCCATTCCGAAGACAAAATTTGTGTGATAAAAATTTAGAATATTTGATTAATGAAAACACGAAAACTACTCACGATTTATTGGGAAATGTGTTAGTTACAGCAAAATATGAAGGTGATTACATTGTTAATAATCATCCAAATAGAGGATCTTCAGAAGTATGTATTGCCCTTGCAAGAAGTTTTGCAGATATAGGTGATATTGTAAGAGGAAAGGATATGTTTAAATCTAATGACAATGTAGAAAACGGTCTAAGAGAAGTTTTTAAGAAAATATACGAGGGTTTCTTGGATAAGGGGGCGAGAGAGCATTACAAAGAAGTCAAAAATGGAAATTACATAAAATTAAGGGAAGATTGGTGGACAGCGAACAGAGATCAAGTATGGAAAGCCATGACTTGTGTTGCACCAGAAAATGCTTATTTTAGAAAAACAGAAGCTGATGGAATAGGAATTTCAAGTTTAATTTTACCATATTCTAAATGTGGACGTGATACTGATCCCCCTGTTGTTGATTATATCCCTCAACGCTTAAGATGGATGAGCGAATGGTCTGAATATTTCTGTAATGTATTAAATAAAGAAATAGATGAAATGAATAATCAATGTAAAGATTGTGAAATGAGCCGAAGGTGCAATAATGATACCGAAGGGGAAAAATGTAAAAAATGTAAAGAACAATGTCAAATATTCAAGGAGCTCGTAAGTAAATGGAAAAATGAATTTGATAAACAATCAATGAAATATAAAGAATTATATATTAAAGCAAGTACTAATATAACTAAACAGAACTCTAGTTCACCTGAACGTGGATATCGACGTAATCATAGACGTAGAGGTTACGATGATGATACAAATGTACAATTATTTTTGAAAAAAGTAATAGAAAATAATGAGTGTAAAGTTGAGTCCCTTGGAAAATATCTTGATAAAACAAGTCATTGTGGTAATTATAATTTTAATTATGATAATATTCCAGGTTCGAATAGACCTAACGCTTTTGAAATACCTCCAGAAAAGTTTAAAAAGGCTTGCAAATGTAAAATACCTAATCCATTAGAAAAATGTCCTAATGAAGAAAACAAAAATGTATGTACAAGATTTGATAAGGTTTCTTCATGTACATCACTTTTTTTTAAAAATGACTTGATCGAATGGAATAATTCAGGAGTAAAAAATAAAGAAAATGACAATAATGGTGTGTTAGTTCCTCCTAGAAGACGAAATTTATGCATAAATTTGTTTTCAAAAAAAGATTATAAAATGAAAGATGAAAACGATTTCAAAGAGGATCTACTTAATGCTGCTTTTAGTCAAGGAAAATTGTTAGGAAAGAAATATAGTAACTACAGTAATGAAGCATATGAGGCTATGAAGTTCAGTTATGCTGATTACAGTGATATCGTGAAAGGTACCGACATGATGAATGATTTAAAAAAATTAAATAAAGAACTAAATACACTTCTTAAAGAAACTGAAAAAGGAGATATATCTGTGGATCGTAAAACATGGTGGGATGATAATAAAAATGTTGTATGGAATGCTATGTTATGTGGCTATAAAACCGAAAATGAAAATCAACAATTGAATTCATCGTGGTGTAATGTACCTGATGATGATAATATTGATCAATTTTTGAGATGGTTAACTGAATGGGCCCAACAATATTGTAAAGAAAAATTAATTAAAGCACATATAATAAATACAAAATGTAAAGATATCGTTGAAGGGAGAAAACATAAAAGTATGGTTGATATAACAGATGTAGAATGTAAACGATTATTTATTGATTATGAAGAATGGTTTCGTTACCGATATAATCAATGGAAGGGATTATCTGAAAAATACATTAAGATTAAGAAGAGCAAAAATTCTGGAGTGAATATACCCTCTGAGGAATGTGCTGCATCATACGTAACAAAACATTGCAATGGGTGTATTTGTAATTTGAGAGATATGGAGGATATACATAAAAACATTAATAACCAAAATGAATTAATGAAGGAAATGATTAATATAATTAAATTTGATACTGATCAATATAGAACTCAATTACAAAATATATCAAATTCTATGGAAATAAATCCAAAAAGTGTAAAAACAGCAGTAGATACTACGAAAGATATAGTTTCATATGGATTGGCCGGTACTATGGGAGTTGCAGCAATTGGATTACAAGCAGGAGATTTTCTTGGAAAAAAAATTCAAGATTTGTACAATGAATTTATGAAACCTGTTGAAAAAAAATTAGATACATCATCTAAAAATCTTAATATCTACGAAGACCCCAACATTATGGTTCCTGCTGGTATTGGTGTCGCCTTAACTCTAGGATTGTTATTATTTAAGGTAATTATATAAAGATATACATATATGTAAATTAAATAAAAGGAAATGAAATGAAATTATTCACAATATAAATATAAAAAAAAGAAATATATATATATATATATTAATATTTTACACAATATATACGTATAAATACGCAAATATATATTCTTTTATAGATGAGAAGAAAAGCAAAACGTCAAGTAGATATGATACGGATATTACAAATGTCACAAAACGAATATGGAATTCCGACAACCAAATCACCAAACAAATATGTTCCATATGGGAGTCAACGATATAAAGGCAAAACATACTTATATGTTGAAGGAGATACAGACGAAGAGAAATATATGTTTATGTCTGATACTACTGATATAACCTCTTCCGAAAGTGAATATGAAGAAATGGATATCAATGATATATATGTTCCTGGTAGTCCAAAATACAAAACGTTGATAGAAGTTGTTCTGGAGCCATCAAAAAGAGATACACAAAATGATATACCTAGTGATAATACACCTAGTTATAAACTTACAGATGAGGAATGGAATCAATTGAAAGATGATTTTATATCACAATATTTACCAAATACAGAACCAAATAATAATTATAGAAGTGGAAATAGTCCAACAAATACCAATAATACTACCACGTCACATGATAATATGGGAGAAAAACCTTTTATTATGTCCATTCATGATAGAAATTTATATACTGGAGAAGAAATTAGTTATAATATTAATATGAGTACTAACACTAATAATGATATTCCAAAATATGTATCAAATAATGTATATTCTGGTATCGATTTAATTAATGACACATTAAGTGGTAACAAACATATTGATATATATGATGAAGTGCTAAAAAGAAAAGAAAATGAATTATTTGGAACAAATCATGTGAAACAAACGAGTATACATAGTGTTGCAAAAAATACATATAGTGACGACGCTATAACAAATAAAATAAATTTGTTCCATAAATGGTTATATAGACATAGAGATATGTGTGAAAAGTGGGAAAATCATCATGAACGTTTAGCTAAATTAAAAGAAAAATGGGAAAATGATAATGATGGAGGTAATGTACCTAGTGATAATCATGTGTTGAATACGGATGTTTCGATCGAAATAGATATGGATAATCCTAAACCTATAAATCAATTTAGTAATATGGATATAAACGTGGATACACCTACTATGGATAATATGGAAGATGATATATATTATGATGTAAATGATAATGATGATGATAATGATCAACCATCTGTGTATGATATACCTATGGATCATAATAAAGTAGATGTAGATGTACCTAAGAAAGTACATATTGAAATGAAAATCCTTAATAATACATCTAATGGATCGTTGGAACAACAATTTCCTATATCGGATGTATGGAATATATAAAAAAAAAAAATATATTATTTTACTTGTTTATTTTTTTTTTTTTTTTTTTTTGTTATATTTTATTTGTATATTCATTTGTATAATATAAATATATATATTCATAGTATATATATATTTTTATTTTGATATATTTGTATAATAATATTTGTATATATATATATATAATTTGTTTTTTTGGCTTTTATATAATATTTGTAAATATATATATATATATATAATTTGTTTTTTTGTTTTTGTATAATATTTCTAAATATATTCGATTCATAATTTTTTGAGTAATATTTTTATTTTTTTTTCATTTTATTTTTGATTTTTTTTTTAAATGTCATTGTTCATAATTTTAATATATAATTTTTATTTTGTTTGTATAATATATATAAATTTGTTTTATTTTGTTTCTATTTGACACATGTGATTATTTGTATATATAAATTTGTTTTATTTGTATAATATATATATATGTTTTATTTTGTGTTTATTTGACACATTTGATTATTTGTATATATATTTTGTTTGAATTTTTTTATTAATTTGTTTTTGGATATTTGTATATATAAATTTGTTTTATTTGTATAATATGTATGTGATTAAATAGAAAAAAAAAGAAAAAAAAATAGAAAAATATACCATACCATATAAATTATATTCATAGTAGTATATTATATGGTTCCATATTAAAATAAGCTAATATAATACACTAAAATATTTCTTATTATATATATATATATATATTTAATATAGTAACAACAAAAATGTTTTCAACACCATATACGGATATATCAACACATTATAATATAATAATAATGAATTAATCTAATCTTACAATAAGTATTATTATAAAATAGTAACAATATAATATATCATATATAATAATTGTATTGGAATAACAATATTTATATGATATCCTTTTTTTTTTTTTTTTTTTTTTTGTATTCATACATACTATCATCATCAATATAGGAAATAAATTCTTTTTAAGAAATATGAAGAATTTTTTTTTAACGCTTCTAATTACGTATAAAATAAAAATAAATGATTCCTTGTTTTTCCATAGTATATATAATGTCGCGTTATTTGTTTATTGTATAATAATATATTTATTAAAATATGTAGTAATTAATTATTTTGTTACAACATGTAATAATAAAATTAATGTATCATAAGTTGTAAAATACCATAACTTCTATTTTAAGAAATATATATATAATAATACACGTTATGATTATAATATATTTGAATAACATAAAACAATAGAATGTATTATGTAATAGTACGTATAATATCTTATTTTGTTATTTGTTTTTTTTTTAATAATAATAAATATTTATATTTTTTGCGATAATTATATAATTTACTACTTTAATGATAAATTAACGTTTTAATTTATTTGTAATATTTTTATAAAAAAAAAAAAATAATATTAATCTTAGTAACAACATAGATAAATTAGAGGGAATTTTATAACATACAATAAATTTTAGAACAAAACAAATAACATAATATATGAAAATTTATTTATTAATATATATGTATATATTATTATTTGAAGAAGATTTTATATCATTTATTATGTTATAAAATATTTGTTGTTAATTGTTTTTATAACAACAATGTTACGAAATTATATGTTTTAATAACTATTTCATAAGTATTTCATATATATATATTATAAATTGGTATTATATATATGTCATACACAATTTCCAAAACGTTGGTTTTGCACATTTGTAAATAATTTACAACACAGAAATATGTTGTATTATTACTATATCGTTAGATATTATTGAGAAAAATGAAAAAAATAAAAAAAAAATAAACCAAAAATAACCATAATAATTTATTGTGTTGATTTAAAATTAAATTTCATTAAAAATTAAAAATTAAAAAAAATTATAAAAAATGCAGAATGTTTTGATAAATTATTTTAATATTAATTTTTTTACGTTTTTGTTTTTTTTTTTTGTAATAAATAAAATGGCAAATGTGGATCCACTATAAAAAAAAAAATATATTTACATAATGGGAAAATAATTGTTAATTATATTAAATAAATTATAATCATATTTTATGTTAAACATTTTTATTTAATTTATTTATAATATAAAATAAAGTATTTTATGTGATTTTTTTAGTTATAATATTTATCAAAAAATAATATACGTATCACAATAAAAAATGAAAATCCATTATATTAATATATTATTGTTTGAGCTTCCATTAAATATATTGGTAATTCCATGTCACATATATATTAAAGAGGATTAATATAATCATATTATAATATAATATATATATTTATATATAAATATATTACGATATCGTATATATAATTTTTATATATATATAGTCCAAATATACATATATATATAAACATAAAAACATACATATTTATAACATATATATATAAAATAAAAAAGAACTAATTATAATATACATATATATGTGACCATTTTGTATAGATATATAATCAAAGGAACCATAACAGCACCACACCACATCATCCACCAAATACCAGGCTATTATGCGAATGTGAATTATATGCACCTGCCACCTATGACGACGATCCACAAATGAAAGAAGTCATGCAACAATTTGAGGATCGTACATCACAAAGATTTCATGAATATGACGAAAGGATGAAAACTACACGCCAAAAATGTAAAGATAAATGCGATAAAGAAATACAAAAAATTATTTTAAAAGATAAATTGGAAAAAGAATTAATGGACAAATTTGCCACATTACAAACTGATATACAAAATGATGCTATTCCCACATGTGTTTGCGAAAAATCCTTGGAGGACAAAATGGAAAAAGGATGTTTGCGATGTGGAGGTGTGTTAGGAGGGGGTATTGCACCAACATTCGGATTAATTGGTTCAGTTGCTATAAATATGTGGAAAACTACAGAAATTGCTGCCGCTACGAAAGCGGCCATAGCTGCCGGTAAAGCTGCAGGTAAAATTGCTGGTGAAGCTGCAGGTAAGAAAGCAGTTATTGAAGCATTAAAATATTTTGGTGTAGATGATTTCTTTCCTGAAATATTTAAATCCATTCTTAAAATGAGCCGTTATACTGATGTCACAAAATTTGGTGCTGCTATTGCTGAAAAACATGTTCTGAACTGTGCGATGTCGGCACGTGGTGGCTCTGTTAATGATTCTACATGCAATGCATTTGAGATTAAATTAGGTCTATTTGAAGCAGAAACTGGTAAACCAAATGGTCCTCCAGCATATCAAGCTATACCACAAAAGATAAACGAACTTGCTGAAGAAGCTACACAAGCTGCTGCTGAAGCCGCCAAGAAGGCTAGTGAAAGTGCTACAGCAGCATTTGAAACAGCAGAAAAGGAAGCTATAGAAGCTGCAAGTATGCAGTTGTACACCACAATTGCTTACTCCATCCTTGCCATATTAATTATAGTTTTAATAATGGTAATTATTTATTTAATTTTACGTTATAGACGAAAAAAAAAAATGAAGAAAAAACTCCAATATATAAAATTATTAGAAGAATAGATATTACGTGTTATATTTTGGTAGGACATTTGGTACATGTACTGTTTTTCTTTGAATATACCATGTTTTTTTTCCCATTATAAATAACTATATTATTTTTTTATGTATTGCGCTTTTATATATAATTTATTTTTCTATAATTTTATTTATTTATTTATTTATTTATTTTCTAAAACTCTTTTAATTAATAAACAATGTAATTTTTAATTTATATAAAATACTTATACGTATTATAATATATTATTTTTTTAAAACATAATGTAACGTATATTTTTTAAATACCTCATATGTTTTTCAAAGGAATATATATCAAAAAAAACAATAAAACTTATGATTATTATAATTATGATTATTATGATTATGATTATTATGATTACTATTATTATTAATATTTTAAGAAACATATTATTCAAAATATTATATCTATATTTATATAATTAAAATTAAAACCAATAAGTATATTATTTCAATTCAGAATTATCTTCCTTAAAAAACCTATCATATTATATATAATGTTATTTATATTTATTTCATAATATATTTTATTATTTTTTTTAATTTTTTTTTATTAGAAATACTACTAATACAATGAATTCAAAAAATAGTCAACATATAACAAAATATAATAATTACACGTAATATAACAAATAGATACAATACATAAAAAAAATAATAAAAATATAAAAAATGCATGAAATAAATAAAAATAAAACACAATAAAAAAAAGAATAATGTATATTTTTTATTTTAATATAATAATACACTTTTTCTTTATTTTGCCTTTGTAATTTTTATTATGTTGTTTTATTTAGTATAATATGTAAATATTTTTTGTTTATATATATATATATTTATTTGATAATATGTATATATTTATGAGATATAATTTCATATATATTTCATAATTTATATTGTTCTTTTTAATTTTTTTTTAAGTGTTATTTGTTTCTATATTACGTATGCATTGATTTATTACATTATATTTTTATATATATTAAGTGGCAAAAAAAGAAAAAAAAAAAAAAAATTTGTTTATTAAATATTTTTTCTTCTGTAAAATGTTTTCCTTTTTTGTTTATATTTATATTTATATATTTTTTTTTTTTTTGTTATTTTTTATATATATGAAATTTGTATGATATATTTCAATTTTTTTTTTTTTTTTTTTTTTTTTTTTTTTAATATTTTATTTGTATACACATTTAGGAAAAAAAAATTATAATAATAATTTTTATATATATATTTTTTTTTTTTCCTTACTGTTAATTTATTTCTTTTTATTTTTATTTTTTTTAATATAATAAAAAGTAAAAATTATAAAATAAAAAATTAATATATTCAATTTTTAAAGGAGTATTATCACTAATAAAATTAATTGTTATACTATTAATTACTACTTCTAATAATATTACTATATTAATTGCAGTATTAATTACAATAATGCAAATAGTAATATATTATTATATTCAATTTGTTTCCAATAGTTTATATTTTTTCATTTAAATAATTTTAACTATTATAGTCATTATATTAAATATATATATAATACAATATAATTATGATATATATATGTATATATATATAATATAATTTATAACACTAAAAATTAAATACAAAAAAAAAAAAAAAATACACAAATATAAAATATAATATAATACACAAATCAAATATAATATAACATGAAGAAATAAAAAATATAATATAATACACAAATATAAAATACAATATAATTATGATATATATATGTATATATATATAATATAATTTATAACACTAAAAATTAAATACAAAAAAAAAAAAAAATACACAAATATAAAATACAATATAATATCAACAAATAAAAAATATAATATAATACACAAATCAAATATAATATAACATGAAGAAATAAAAAATATAATATAATACACAAATATAAAATACAATATAATTATGATATATATATGTATATATATATATATAATATAATTTATAACACTAAAAATTAAATACAAAAAAAAAAAAAAAAAATAAGTTCACAAATATAAAATATAATATAACATGAACAAATATAAAATATAATATCATACACAAATCAAATATATTACAACATCAACAAATAAAAAATATAATATAATACACAAATCAAATATAATATTACATCAACAAATATAAAATATAATATAATACACAAATAAAAAAAATAATAAATAAATAAAAATCAAACAAATATACATTCATACGTATATATTATATATCCCATACATCTGCTATAGGATATTTTTCTTTCACCAATTTAGTATTTACATCCATTTCAATTTGTACTTTGCTAGGAACATTCACAGCATTACTATCCACAGTTGATGCATCATGATCATTTACATCATAATAAATATCATCTTGTACATCATAATAAGGTTCATTATATTTTTCCAGATCTTCCAAGATAGTATCCATATTAGTAAATTGATTTATAGGTTTAGGATTATCCATATGTATTTGTATAGAAACGTCAGTATTTAACGTTTTGTTACTATCACTAGGGTGAGTGTTACCACTATGTGTCTCATTTTCCCACTCTTCTTTTAATTTGGCTAACCGCTCATTATCATTTTTCAACTTTTCGCACATATCTCTATGTCTATCTAACCATGTATGAAACAAATTTATTTGATTGAGTATAGGATCACTATTTGTATTTTTTGCAACACTATTGGTTGATGTATTTTTTTTCGTATGATTTGTCCCAAATAATTCGTTTTCTTTTCTTTTTAGCACTTCATCATATATATCAATATGTTTGTTACCACTTAACGTGTCATTAATTAAATCTATACCACTATAAACATTATTATCACGATTAATTGGAATATCATCCATACTATTAACCATATTAACATTATAACTATATTCTTCTCCACTATATAAATTTCTATCATGAATAGACATAATAAAAGGTTTTTCATTTATGCCATCATCTAAAACATTACCTCCTATATTCATTGGTAACTCCGTTGATACATCATATTGTGGTACACCCATTGATTCACGTTGCACATATTGTGATATAAAATCATGTTTCAGTTCATTCCATTCCTCATCAGTAAATTTATTTGTATGTGGTATATCATCACCTAGTGTGTTACCATTACTTTTGGATGGTTCTAGTACTACTTCTATCAATGTTTTATATTTAGGAGCACGTGGTACATATATATCATTAATATCCAATTCTTCATATTCACTTTCGGAGGAAGTTATATCAGTAGTATCAGACATAAATGCATATTTTTCATCACCACTACTATCTCCTTCCATATAAATATATGTTTTACCTTTATATCGATCACTAGCATAGGGGATATAACGATTACTTGATTTCAATGTAGGTATATTATAATCACCTTTAGGTATATTAATAACACTGAAAAGGTCCACAGGGGATAGGGTTTTTTTCTAAAATAATAAAAGAGGTATATATGTATGGGTATATATATGTAAATTTGATCATGTATATAATATATGTATGTATATGCACTTTTGGTTATGTATATAATATATATATATATATATATATATATATATTTGTATATGTATTTGTATGTATATGCATAAAATATTTTTTTTTTTTTTTTTTTTATCATTTTTTTCCTTTTTTTTCATTTTATGATATATATTTTTATTTTAATTTTTTTTTTTTTTTTTTATTTTATGATATATATATATTTTTTTTTTAACATTTTTTTTTTCTTTTTTTTTTTTTATTTAATAAATTTTTTTTTATTTTATTTCTAATAAACTTTTTTTATAATCATTATTATTATTAATATAATTTTTTTTTAATTTTTTTTTGATAAAAGTTTCATTTTTTTTTTTATGAAATTTTTTTTTTTTTTATTTTAATAAATTTTATATTCCTATTTTCTTTTTTTCTTTTTTTTTTCTTTCTTTTACATTATAAATACATAAATATATATGAGATATATATAAATCACATACATATATAGAAATATATATACATACACATATATATATATCCAAACATACGCACACATACATATAATGAAACACATATATATCCATATATATATATCCAAAAACACCCACACAGAACGTACATATCCCCCACACATATATATTCACTTTTACCTTCAAAAATAAAAAAGCAATGGATCCTAATGCTAACGCCACTCCAAAAGGAATGGTTGTTTGCAAGATAGTCGGGTCAAAGGGTTCATCGGAAGGGAGGGGTTCTACCTCGGGTGTTGAAGGTTTTGGTGGTAAGGGTGGAGGTTGTACGTGAGATGTATCTTCTTCTTTGGGTTTTGATGATGTTTCGTCAAGAATTTCTTTGGATTTATCTTTGTCAATTTTTTTATTCGGACATAATATTCCTAATATTTCTTGAAAATCTTTATTTTTTCGATTGGTAATTTTTTCGTATATATTTTCCATATCATTAAAATCGCATTCATTACCCTCAATTTTGCCTTTTATATATTCCTGTGCAGAATTTTCAGAAATTGATGAGTTTGTAGATGCGTTTTTAACCTTTTGAAATTTTATATCAAATCCGTCCATGTATTGTTTTACCATTGTATTCCATCCTATGTACTGTGTAAGTTCGTAATTACAAGAATGGTTCTTTAGTAAATCTAGTCCTGATAGTCCACCTGCAGTCGAACAATGGCAAAACTGTTCAAAAGCGCTTTTGCGAATACGGTATTCTTTACATGCTTGTTTTGCCCATTCAATTAACCAACGATGAAACTGAGGAATTTCATCTTCTGTAGGTAATTTACATGTATCAGCATCAATAACAAATTTATCATTTGCCGTTCTATATCCGCATAACATAGCATGCCATACTTGATATTTAATTTCGTTCCACCATTTTGAACGCGCATTAGTATCTTTTGTGTTAGTAAATATATTACCTATTTTATCAGACAATGAGGACTCCATGATATCAGTACCTTTTATTATATCACCATAGTCAGCAAAACTATATTTTATAGCTTCAAATGCTGTTGTAGAATCCTTATTATATACAGTCCATAAGAAATATGCTTCATTATAGGCAGCATTAAGAACAGCATTTCTAAGTTTTTCTTTGCCATATATTTTGTTTTCCAAAAAATTTGCAGTAATATTTCTAAGACATATATGTTTTCTTCTAGGTGGAACTAAAACACCATAATTATCACTGGAAATTTTAGGTACGAGGTTGTTATTCCATTCTTTAAGATTAATAGTATAATTTTTTTTGTAGGAATTAATAAGTTTCAAGTTATTACATATAATTCTATTCTGTGGCGTGGGACATTTATCTAAAGGATGATTAGTAATTTCACATGTACATTTATTTTTATATTCTATAGGTTTTTCTGTGAAAGCGTACGTACGAGTCCTATGTTCGTTATCATTTTCAGTAAACGTCAAATTTTTACAGTTACTTCCTTTATAAAGATATTTATCAGCACTATTCAGATCAGAGCATTTGTTTTTTTCTACTTTTTTCAAAAATTCAACAACATGTGTACCAACATATGCTTTTCCATCAGAATTATTACTTATTTTTTTATATATTTCTTTATATTGGTTATCTTGTAGAATAAATTGTTTTTTCCCTTGATTAACTAGTTTTGTATATTCCTGGCAGTTTTGTTGACATTTCCTACAGTTGTTTCCATCATTAGAATCGCGACAGTTTGAATCATTAAGTTTACAACTATCACAATTTGTTTTCATTTGCTCCAGTTTTCTATTCAGTTCTTTACAAAAGTATTCTGACCATTCAGTCATCCATCTTAGTTTTTGTGGAATGTAATCATTATCAGGTGGATCATCCTTATGTCCACAATAATAATACATATCTGTTGAACGAATTTTTGTTTCACTATTTTCTGTTGTTTTATAAATATAAGCATTTCTTGGTGCAGCACAAGTCATAGCTTTCCATATGTCTCTTCTATTAGCATCCCACCAATCAGAACGTAGATCATAATGATTCACTAAATCTTTATATCTCTTTTGATCGTCAGAATTCAACTTCTTATGCATATAATCGAAAACGTATCTTATTTTGTCTTGTATGTTCTTATAATTTTTATCTGTATTCCAAAGATCCTTTCCTCTAATTATATCACCTAGATCGGCAAAACTGTATTTCATGTCATCACATATTTCAGAAAAATCAGTTTTATTTTGTTCTTTATAATTTTTTAATATTCTTATTCCTTCCTCTTTTGCTGCTTTCATGACTACTTGGAAAAATTTGTCTTTGTCGTCAACATCTTTAGTGATCATTCTTTCTATTTTCCTTAGGCACATATATTGTCTTCTAGGAGGTAAACAAATATTTTTTTTTTTTAGATTTATATTATTGCATAACCATTGCTTTTCAGAGTTGAAGCGATTACTTGATTTATTATCACATGAATCACTATTTGGTGGAAAAACCTTATACATTTCTTTTTCATTAATTGTTGTAGTACCAATATTATCGTTAAAGAACGTAATAGTATCTACCTTTGTACAATCAGTCAATGGTATATCAGTTCCATTTCCTTTCAAACTATTATCCGACTTTTTCTCACGCTCTTTTCTTATATCATATGCAGTTTTGTCTACACAATATTTAGGTTCAGGAGGTTTAGGACAATTGCACTTATCAGCAATTTCTTTAGGAGGACAATCGAACGCTTCAGGATAGTTGTTTTCTGTAGATGATTTGTTTTGTTGTTGTTGTTCTTGGCTGCAAGCAGATGTTTGTGGTTGTCTCGACGCATTTTCCATGCACTTATAATCACATTTGTCAGTAGTAGTTCCATTTTGACAAATTTTTTTTAATTTTTTGCTCAAATATTGATAGGCATGTGTAGACTTCTTCACGTCGGCATCAACTGCATATTCAGGTTGTACTTTATCTGTTGTAAATTTTTTGCTTTGTTGTTCATATTGAGGTTTCCATTGTTTAATAAATTGTTCATATACTTTGCATTCCTTTTCACATTTTGTTTTGGTATCTTCAGCATTAATGTTACACTCATAGAACTTACACGCCTTTTGTAACGTCTCCACCTGTTCCTTCCGTTTTTTACAAAAATCTTCTCCCCATTCCGTCATCCAACGTAAAAATTGGGAGGTTTGTGCGAATTCCTCGAGGGAAGAATCACCTTTTTTGGCGTTGTTCAGTTCGTCGTATGAGTATTTGGTTTTTATTTCGTTTTTTTTTTCGTCATCTGTGAGGCCATTTGTTAGGGCGCATAACATCCCTTCCCATATCTCAGGTCCATGTTCTTTCCACCAGTCTTCAAGCAATACGTTGTTGAATTTTTGTTTGTCTTCGGATTTTGTACCATTTTCCTTTTCTAAAATGGTTATTACTTTTGATGATACCTCTGGAATATGGTTATGTGTAGAAATATCTGTTCCAAAAAATATATCTCGGTAATCACCAAATGTATAAAACATTTGTCTTTTAAATTCGTCAGGAATCTTTCCTTCTTTTAATTCTTTATCTGCTTCAGTATTAATTTTTTTATATCTTAACCACGCAAAATATGTTTCTATAGCCGCACATGTAATAAAATGTGTTCTTATATCTTCTTTATTTATTATATTATTTGTTTGTGTTAAACCACTTACGCATAATTTTATTCTTCTTGGAGGCATACAAGAACCGTGTTCTTTATCTTTAAACGTACTTAGTTTACAATCCCATCCAGGATAAGGTTGAACTTGATCTTTTGGATTACAACCATTTATTCCATTTTTTCCACCATTTGATTCATCAAGAAGTGTGTCCACCATCTCACACACCTCTTCCGCCGGCGGCTCCTCCTCGACTTCGTCTTCTTCTTCTTCGGAATCGACTTCGTCGCCATCTTCTTCGACTTCGCCGGCACCAACAGTGGCGGGGCCGCGTGAGTCGGCGTCGGAGCGGGCGGGACTTTCTCCAGCGCCAGGACCTCCAGTGGGTTTTGGTGGCCTGCAAGCACACGCATCATCATGATCATATGGTTTTTCTCTAAAGGCATATTCTTTGTTTTCTGTACCACTAGCTTTACTACCAATTTTGTGTTTACAAAATTTTGTTTGTACGTTGCACCCCACGGTCTTCCCCAATTCATGGTGGATGTACCCTGCAGCGGTGCTGTAGGGGGTGTTCGGGGTCATGGCGGTGGTGCCCCCAGTGGCACTACTACCAGCAGCACGTATAACACGATTACGTGCGGCAGCACTATTTCGTAGTAGTAATTGTTTCAAGAAATCAACAACACGTTGATCTTCCTTTGAAAGTTGGGTACGTTTTTTAACAGAACCAGATGTAGCATCACGTTCTGCTTCTTCGTATAATGTTTGGTATTTATATGACATTGTTTCCCATTGAGGTTGCCATTTTGTAATAAATTCAGTATATTGTTTACATTGTTTATCGCACTGCTCACAATCTGGAGTGCCTTTAGTACATGAATCCACCTTTTTTTTACAACCCGTACACGCATCCTGTAATTTCTTATATTCCTGTGATTGCATTTTACAGTACCATTCGGCCCATTCGGTCATCCATCTTAATCTTTGAGGAATATAATCTTCTATGGGGATACCATTACAATTGTCAATGGTGGCCTCTTTTATTGCACATTTCATAGCTCTCCAAACTTGATGTCTATTTGCTTCCCACCAATCTTCTCTTAATTCTTTATATGGGGGTAATTTTTTGTCATCATAGTTATATTTTTGGTTGCCTTTGTTTTTGAGTGACTTACGGATATTATCAAAAACATCTTTCAAATGTTTTTTTGCATGTTTCATACCAGTTTCATTATCCCACATGTCTCTTCCTCGTATAATGTCTCCAAGGTCGGCGAAACTATATTTCATTGCTCTACATACAGTTTCTTTGTCCTTTAGGTCATTTAGTCCATTATCTTTTGTATACAGTTCCTTTATTTTTTTTGCTTCATGGTTTGCTGCAAGTAACACATCACCCAAAAAAGAATGATTAACAAACTTTCCATCACTATTCTTAAGTGGGCCTTGATCCGTTTCTAAATATTCCAAATTGGATGTACACATATGTTCACGTCGTGGTGGCATATAAGCCTGGTCTTCTGTCATTTTTACGTTTGTCCCAGTTTTCCATGGAGTTCCTATGTCAAACCTGCCTGTATTTTTTCCTGCACATGGTTTTTCCGATCTATATGTAGAATTGGAATGTTGGACATCTATACTACATATGTCATTCAACGCAACTGCCTTACCATTTTTTTTTGTGTATTTCCCTTTTGTTGCATCGCCCTTCAAATTAATTTCACCTGCACCGGCCTCCAATTGTTTCCTCGCGCTCCGTTGCATCAGTTCGGCTATATGTTTCACACTCACAAGGTTGTTACTAGCACCACGAGTGGGTATACGAGTGCGTTTTATACATGGGTTTATTTTAGTTTTGGGGCAATTTTCATCTTCTTCTAATGAATTATTGTCTTTGCATGTTGTGGCATTATCTTTTAAGTGATCTAATATGAGTTTTATTGCATCTTGCGAATCTGTAGTACGTGTGTTTTTTTCGGAAGGTTCAAATTTTTTTTTTAAATCGTCCTTAAATTGATACCATTTTCCTTTTTCATCTCCCTCAAGAGCTTTCATAACTTGAAAAAAATTACTTTTAAAAAGATTTTCGAGTTTTTCATAATAAATGCCCAAACTTTGTTTCTGATCTTTGTATACATCGTTTACATTTTCCCATTCTTTTTTTTTTTGTTCAACCCAATTTTCAAAACATTCACAATTTTTGTTACATTTATTATAACAATTCGTGACGTTAGTATTATTTATGCACTTCTTAAGTTTGGTTTCCCACTTTATGGTGTCTATTAATAAACTTTGCACCCACAAGTGAAAACATTCATGAGATACAATAATGTTAGGATCTCCTTCAACCTTGTATAATGAACCTTTCATTTCACAATTATTATAATCACTACTTTTATAATAGCATTGCCATGTTTGATAGTCCCTATTATTTTCACTTTCTGGGTTCTTACAGAATGAACTTAATTTTTTTGTTATATCTTTCTGGTGGTCTCCGCTAAAGAGAACTTTAATTGGAGTAGGCGTCTCATCTCGTACAACTGTATATATCTGTGCTTCAATACAAGTACCATCACTGTTTTTTTTCTCTTCACATTTTCCACCGTCACATTCAACTACACAAGCGGGACAGGGTTGGCAATATTCTGAACGATCAAACGCATCTTTATCATCAGTCTTATTAAAATCAATAGCATCTTTTCCGTCTACTCCTTCTTTGCAATACCTTCCATTATTTAGTAACGTTAAAAAATCATGCACTTTTTTATAGTCACTTTTTGCAAATTTTTTATAAAATGATTTATAATATTCCGTATTAATATTACTATTAGATATATCATTGTCAGATTCATATGTTTTTATTTCATTTTCATATTTTCCCTTTTGCATGTTAAATTCATCTCGTCGATTCCTTAACCAAAGGTCATAAGGAATGCATTTATTCGAACACGGAGTACAAATAGGATCCCTAGAACAATAATTTTTATTTGGAATAAGTCTCGTACAATTATATCCATTAAGGCTACAATATAATTTTTTTGAGTCATTTTGACACTCTTCCTTGGCCGATTTTAATGTAATATTTCGTTTTCGGCAAAATTCTTCACTCCATTCGTCGAACCAACGTAAAAATTGAGGGACGTAATCTAAATATGTTGGGACACTCGAAAGTTCACGACCGCATCGACCATCAAAATATAAAGTTACTCCGTCTGTTGATTTTCTGAAATATTCATCACTATGTGCAGCATGGCAGGTGATGGCTTCCCATACTTGGTCTCTATTAGCGTTCCACCAATATTCCCTAACTTGTTCGATTGAAATTTTATCTAATTTATCATTATTTTTCTTAATGTTCTCAAACATTTGTTTTAAATTCTCTTCTAATTTTCTTTTTCTTTGTTGATGACCAAGGAAAAGATCTTTGCCGCGTACGATATCTCCTATATCCGCAAAACTTCGTGCCAATACTGTACATATATTGGTATGAGGATAATTGTTTTTATGTTCTTCATATTGTTTTAATAATGATTGTCCTTCATATTTTGCTGCCATACACACCTCGGCCAGCAAAACATTTTTATCCTTGATTTTCGTTGAGCCCATTTTTTCCAAATTATAATCACATAGATGTAATCGTCTGAAAGGAGCACAGGCCCCAACATCATTATTATTATGTTCACTATCTTTTATTCTATTAAATGTACATTGACCTCCATATTCATCGGAAAAACGAACTGTTTGTCTATTTCCGCACGGATGCCTTTTACCGCGAGCACCAAGAAGTTTATTATATTCAAATGTGCACGGTTTATCGGTGCTCGCTGTTTCCCCCAAAATTGATGAGCTTGCCAAATTTCCTTCCAATTCACCTTTATATATTTTAGCATCCTTTTCCACTTTTTCTTTGTACACTTGTTGCCCAAATTCATCCAATACTTCCTTGGCACTCTTGTTAGAATCTTCGGCACGTTGCGGCGCCATTTTTGGTTATTGGTGCACTACATTATGTCATGCATACGTGGTTTATATCGTGGCATACATGGTTTGGTGGTGTTTTGGTACGTACGTGGGGGTATGTATGTATGTATGTATGTATATATGTATGTATGTTATGGGAGTATTGTGATATGATAAAATAATAATAATAATAATAGTTTTATCAATATATATATATAATAATCTATGTTATGAGATTATTGTAATATAGTAGAATAAGAATGTATTTGTTGAAATGTATATATATGTAAGATTTAATATATTTATTATGATATATATATAAATATTATATATATATATATATTTTTATATATATAAATATTTATTATAATATTTGTAATGTTATAATATATTATATATATATATGTATATGTACAAAAAAAAAAAAAAAAAATTTATATTATGTATATAATCATAATTAGTTTTATATATTTTTTAATCAAATATTCAAATAGCTTTATAATATATTCAAATATTCTAACAAACAAAAAAAAAATTTAATGAAAAATTTTATATATATTATGTATTCCTTTATTTATATATTTAATTACATATATTATTTTCTTATGTTTTATATATTTTGTAAAATTATATATGAGAAAAAAAAAAAAATACGAAAATACATACATATAAAAACATACAACATGTTTATATATTTAATTATAAACCTAAATATATATTTTTTTTTTCGCCTTATTTTAATTTATTATATATATATATATATATATATATATATATAATACTTTCCATTTATATAATTATAACTACAATATTTATATCAATGAGGAAAAACCAAAAATATGTATGTCATTTTTATTTTTAATTATTTTATTATTATGTATATATATTATAAAAATTAATAATAATAATATATAATAAATGTTAATATATTAACTTATTATATTATTATATGTTTCATAAGTATATATATAATTCTTATACTATTTATGAAAATATAAATATATCTATATAATGTGGTATATATAATTTTAGTAGATAAGTATAAAATGGATAGATACATTTATATGTATTTTTTTAATAACAGAATAATTAAGTATATACATATTTGTCACCTTTATGAATTATTTATTCTTTCCGAGTTTATTATAGTATTATATTTGCAATCTTGATAACATAATGTTTTTAGAAATATGATGAATTTTAAGTTCTATATTGTATTAATCTATATATGAATACATATTATAGATAGTATAGATAGATAAAAAAAACATTGTTCTATTTTCTCCATTGTCACAAAAATTAAGTAAAATAAATAATATACATATAAATATATTTAAATGTATGTTTTTGTGATACATAAAATAATAATTATAATATATAATTATACTATTAAAGATATAATTATGATTTATATAAATGGATGATACGTATTTTATAATAATATATTTTCAATAATTTTATGAATTATATAATTAATATTAATATTAATATTCAACAATAGTACGAGCAAAACATTATTATCAATATTATGAAAAGAAAAATAAATAATTAATAAATGATTCATTTTAATAATATTATAAGTTCTTTTATTATTTTATAATATTATTATGTTATTTATATCATATTAATATTGTATTACAATAATAATTTGTAGATATTGTTAAATAATATTATGATATTACAATATTAATAAGAATATATAGATATGTTATATATATTTATATAATATTTTATGAATAATATATTTTTCAACAAAATAAACTTACCTTAAATTATTATCAAATTATATATATATACATTACATAGTACTATTAATTAAAATATAGCATAAAAGAAAATATATATATAATGGCAAACCTTTGGTATCGAAAAAAATATTTAATTTATTACATTTGTTGTAGATGAAAAATATGGGATTATTAATTGAATATTAGGGTTTATTAACAATATGATTTGTCATATTTATTAAAATAAAGAACTAATACTGTTTTCATAATATAATAATAATGATTTAAAAATATATTTAGAGAAAATATATTGTTTATAATAACTGAAATGTTATAGTATAGACGTTTTATTTATTACGTTATAAAAATGGGGTCACAATCATCAAAATCTTTGGAACCAATTGTTGATACAAATGAAAGTTACAAGAGTGCCAGAAATATTTTGGAAGATATTGGTAAAGGAATAAAAGATAAAGTAACAAAGGGTGCAGAAAAACGTGGTAAATCTTTGAAAGGAAATTTGTCAGAAGCAAAATTTTATCATGCGTACTCTAAGTATAGAACTGTCCCTGAAAGTCCATGTGATCTTAATTATGTATTTCATACTAATGTATGGCATGGTAACGCAGAAGATAGAAATCCTTGTCTCTTTAGTGATAAAAATCGTTTTTCAAACGAAAGCGAAGCAGAATGTTATAATAGTAAAATAACTGGTAATGAAGGTAAAATTGGAGCATGTGCTCCATATAGAAGGAGAGAATTATGTGATTATAATTTGGAACATATAGATGTAAATAATGTGAAAAGTATTCATGATTTATTGGGGAATTTGTTAGTTATGGCAAGGAGTGAAGGTGAATCTATTGTGAATAGTCATAAAAATACTGGCATGATAAACGTATGTGCTTCTCTTGCACGAAGTTTTGCTGATATAGGCGATATTGTAAGAGGAAAGGATCTGTTTCTTGGTGATAATAAAGAAAGAAATAAAAAATTACAAGGGAATTTACAAAAAATTTTTAATACATTTCAAGAGCATTATAAAGATCTTAAGAAAATTCCAATTGATGAGATTAGAGAATACTGGTGGGCACTTAATAGAAAAGAGGTATGGAAAGCCTTAACATGTTCTGGGTTTAGGGTTTAGGGTTCAGGGTTCAGGGTTCAGGGTTCAGGGTTTAGGTTTAGGTTTAGGGTTCAGGGTTTAGGGTTTAGGGTTTAGGGTTTTAGGGTTCAGGGTTTAGGGTTTAGGGTTCAGGGTTCAGGTTTTGGGTTTAGGGTTCAGGGTTTAGGGTTCAGGGTTCAGGGTTCAGGGTTCAGGTTTTAGGGTTTAGGGTTCAGGGTTTAGGGTTCAGGGTTTAGGTTTAGGGTTTAGGGTTTAGGGTTTAGGGTTCAGGGTTCAGGGTTTAGGGTTTAAGGGTTTAGGGTTTAGGGTTTAGGGTTCAGGGTTTAGGGTTTAGGGTTTAGGGTTCAGGGTTTAGGGTTTAGGTTTAGGGTTCAGGGTTTAGGGTTCAGGGTTCAGGGTTTAGGGTTTAGGGTTCAGGGTTTAGGGTTCAGGGTTTAGGGTTTAGGGTTTAGGGTTTAGGGTTTAGGGTTTAGGGTTCAGGGTTTAGGGTTCAGGGTTCAGGGTTTAGGGTTCAGGGTTTAGGGTTTAGGGTTCAGGGTTTAGGGTTTAGGGTTTAGGGTTCAGGGTTTAGGGTTTAGGGTTTAGGGTTCAGGGTTTAGGGTTCAGGGTTTAGGGTTTAGGGTTTAGGGTTCAGGGTTTAGGGTTCAGGGTTAGGTTCAGGGTTTAGGGTTTA